>NW_016824250.1:1132542-1145680 GCF_001698545.2 Rhinopithecus bieti
TTTCAGGTCTTAGATTTAAGTCCTTGATCCATCTTGAGTTGATTTTTGTATAAGGTGAGAGATGAGGATCCGGTTTCATTCTTCTACATATGACTTGCCAATTATCCCAGCACTATTTGTTAAATAGGGTGTCCTTTCTCCACTTATGTTTTTGTTTGCTTTGTTGAAGATCAGTTGGCTATAAGCATTTGGTTTTCTTTCTGGGTTCTCTGTTCTGTTCCATTGGTCTATGTGCCTATTTTTATACCAGTACCATGCTGTTTTGATGACTATGACCTTATTGTATAGTTTCAAGTCAGGTAATGTGATGCCTCCAGATTTGTTCTTTTTGCTTAGTCTTGCTTTGGCTATGCAGACTTTTTTAGTTCCATATGAATCTTAGGATGATTTTTTCTAGTTCTGTGGAGAATGATGGTGGTATTTTGATGGGAATTGAATTGAATTTGTAAATTGCTTTTGTCAGTATGATCATTTTTACAATATTGAGTCTACCCATCCATGAGCATGAGAGGTGTTTCCATTTGTTTGTGTCTTCTGTAACTTCTTTCAGGAGTGTTTTGTAGTTTTTCTTGTAGAAGTCTTTCACCTCCTTTGTTACATATATTTCTAAGTATATCATTTTTTCACAGCTACTGTAAAGGGGGTTGAGTTCTTGATTTGATTCTTAGCTTGGTTGCTGTTGGCATATAGCAGAACTACTAATTTGTGTACATTAGTTTTGTATTCTGAAACTTTTCTGAGTTCATTTATCAGTTCTAGGAGCTTTTTGGAGGAGTCTTTAGATTTTTCTTGGAATACGATCATATCATCAGCAAATAGTAACAGTCTGACTTCCTCTTTACCAATTTTGAGGCCCTTTATTTATTTCTCTTTTCTGATTGCTCTGGCTAGGACTTTCAGTACTACTTTGAATAGAAATGGTGAGAGTGAGCATGCTTCTCTTGTTCCAGTTCTCAGGGGAAATTCAACCACTATGAAAAACAGTGTGGAGATTTCTTAAAGAACTAAAAGTAGAGCTACCATGTGATCCAGCAATCCCACTACTGGGTATCTACCCAGAGGAAAAGAAGTCATTATACAATAAAGATACTTGGGCAGTACAATTTGCAATTGCAAAAACATAGAACCAGCCTAAATGACCATCAATCAACGAGGGGATAAAGAAATTGTTTATATATATATGAATATATATATGAATATATATATGAATATATATATACGAATATATATACACACACACACAATGGAATACTACTCAATCATAAAAGCAACAAAATAATGGCATTTTCAACAACCTGGATGGAATTAGAAACGATTATTCTAAGTGAAATAACTCAGGAATGAAAAAACAAACATCGTATGTTCTCACTCATAAGTGGGAGCTAAGCTATGAGGATTCAAAGGCATAAGAATGGTACAATGGACTCTGGAGACTCAGGGAAAAGGGTGGGAGGGGAATGAGAGATAAAAGACTACACATTGGATACAGTGTATACTGCTCCGGCGATGGGCACACCCAAATCTCAGAGATCACCACTAAAGAACTTATTCATATAACCAAACACCACCTGTTTCCCAAAAACCTGTAGAAATAAAAAATGAAAACAAAACAAAAAATACAGCAATTGTAGATTCACATGCATTTGTAAGAAATAATGCAGAGAAATCCCATGTACCGTTCACTCCAGTTTTCTCAATGGTAACATCTTGCATAGTATAATGTCAAAAGTAGGAAATTATTATTGATGACATCCAGAGAAATTATTCAGTGTGCATTTACATGTACTCTGTATTTGTGTGTTATTTATGTCTCTGCAGTTTTATCTCAACTATAGATTACACTAAACCACTATATGGAATCAAGATTTGCAACAATTTCTTCACAAGTATTCCTCATGTTACAATTCCTCTTCCTACTGCCAAATAACTTATGACAAAAGTAAATCTACTCTACTAATTTTGTCACTTCAATAATGTTATATAAATTGGATTATAAAGTGTATAACCTCTTGAGATTGCCTATTTTTCCTAAGGATATTACTCTTGAGGTTCATTCTAGTTGTTTTATGCATCAATTCTTTGTTCCTTTTCATTGCTGAGAAGGATTTCATGGTACAGATGTACCACAGTGTGTTATTTGTCCATTAAAGGACATTTAGATTGTTGCCAATTTTTTGCTATTATGAACAAAGATGCTCGAAACTTTTATGAAGATTTTGTGTGCAAAGAAGTTTTTGTTTCTCAGGATGAATGTCAAAATGCAATTGCTAAGTTGTATGAAAAGCACATAATTAGCATTGTGAGAAACTGCCATGCTCTTTTCCAGAGTGACTGTAGCATTTTCATTCCACCAGAATTATATAAGTAATCGAGTTACTCTGTATTCTCCTCAGTATTTTGTTTCATCACTATATTTTTATTTTAAGTATACTAAGAGTTAGTGACATCTTCTTTGGTATTAATTGGTATTTCTCTGATACTGATGATAATATATTTTTATGTGCTCATAGTCAAATATCTATTAATGTGTTTTGTCCATTGTCTAATGACAATGTTTTGTTTTGAATTTTTACTATCATGTTTTGACAATTCTTTATGTAATCAAAATAAATGGTTTTAATTGGATAGCTAATGTGCAAATATTTCCTCTGACTCTGTGTGACTTGTCTTTTTATCTCCTTTATGGGGTCTCTCACAGAACAATTTTTAAATTTGAATGAGGCTCTAATTTACTGATTTTTCCTGTTAGAAATAATTATTATGGTATCAGATACGAGCACTCTTTAGCTAGACCTAGGCCTCAAAACATTCTTTATATATTTTCTCTAAAGATTGTATAGGTTTACATTTTATCTCTATGATCTATTTTAGTTAATTTTTATATGAAGTTCAAGATTTGTTTTTGGCCTATGAAGGCCCAATTGTTTTAGTACTCAATGTCTAAAAGGCTATTTTTCTTCCATTGTATTACTGTTGTATATTTGTCAAGAATAGGTTCAGCATATATGTGTCTATTAGTGGGTTCTATATTCAATTCAATTGATCTCTGTGTCCTAATTACTACAGCTATATAATAAATTTTAATATGCAGTAATGATTCCTCCCACTTCGCTCTTATCTTCAAACTACTTTTAACTGTTGTAGGACCTGTGCTTTTCCATGCATATTTTAGAATTAATTTGTTTATCTCTACAAAAATCTTGCTGAGATTTTGATTGGAACTGCATTAAATCTATAGATCAGTCTGAAGGGAAATGACATATTTATAGGTTGGTTCTTTCAATCTATGAACACAGTGTGTCTCCCCATTTAATAAGGTATTTCCAATTTTGTTCATTAGAACACTTTAATTTTCACTATGAGGATCAATTTAATTTTCAGTATACTTGCACAGTATGTTCATATTGTGCAAGATTTATACCTAAATCTTTTTTATTTTCTTTGGAGCAATTTTAAATGGCATTTTGTTTTTAACTTCATTATCCATACGCTTCCTTTTACTGTGTAGTCATACAGTTTATTTTTCTGTATTATCTTGTATCATACAACCTTGCTCTATTCATTACTTCTTTTGTGTGTGTGTGTGTTTGCGTGTGTGTGTGTGTGTGTGTGTGTGTATTCCTTGGGACTGTCTATGTAGATAACCATGTCATCCACAATGTCATCTTCCATTTCTATCTTGATGTATTTTATTTCTTCTTGCCTTAGTGTATAGGTTAGAAGTTTCAATATTTAGTTGAAAAATAATAAAAACAGAGGACACTTTTGCTTTTTTTCCAGTCTTAAGAGAAAGCATTCAGTCTTTAAGCATTAAGTATGTTAGCTGTAGTTTTGTTTTATATATGTTTTATTTATTTAAGAAAGTTCTCTATACCTAGTGTGCTGAGATTTTTTTATAATAAATGATGTTGGATTGTATCAAATGCTTTTCTTATGTCAATCAATCATATTATTGTATGAATTGATCATTTTATTTTTCTTTGAACCACTTTATTAAGGTAAGATTGACATGTATAAAACTGTACATGTTTAGTGTATACAAGTCAAAATGTTTAAAGTATATATCCATAAACCATCATCCATCATTTTTTAACCTGTTGCTATTGTAGATTGATTGCCAAATGTTGAACTAGCCTGGCACACCGGGAATAAGTTCCACTTGCCCAAGCTGTGAAATTATTTTTATACATTGATATATATGACTTACTAATAATATATTTTTAAAAGATTTTTGCATGTAAGTTCACAAGAGCTATTAGCCCACTTTTAAAATTATCTCATATCTCTGTATGGCTTTCTTAATTTTGAAAAATATTAAAGTTTCTAAAGAATGCAAGGTTGATAAGCTTTTTTGCTTTTGTTCTTTTAGTACTTTGAAGATCTTACTCCATAGTCTTTTACTTACATTGTTTTCTGATTTTAAAAAATCTGCTGTCACCATCTTTGTTACCTTGTATGAAAAATTTCCTTCTCTCTGGAGACTTTTAAGACTGCATCTTTATTAGTAATTTTGAGTAATTCAATTATTATATGCCTTGGTTTACTCTGTTTCTTCTTGTGCTGGAGTTCTTTGACCTTTTGAATCTGTAGGTTTATATTTTCAGCAAATTTGGCAAATATTAACCATTATTTCTTCAATTATTTGTTTTTCTTGCTTCTCTTTATCTCCTATCTTTTGGATACATTTTAGATATTTTAATACATTTTTAGACGACTCACTCTTCATTTTTTTAAATTCTTTTTTTCCTTCTGACTTTTATTTTCAAGAGTTTATCCAGCTATGTGTCCAAGTTCCTTGCTTCTGCCATATCGAATCGGTCATTAATTGCATTCAACGTATGTTTCACCTCAGACATTGTACTATTAATTTCTAAAAGTTTAGTTTGGATTTTTTTTCTATCTTCCTATCTCTACATAAATGTTTAAATATGTGTAGTGCAGTTATAATAACTGTTTTTACATTCTTGTTTTCTTTCTTTTTTTTTTTTTTTTTTGAGACGGAGTCTCGCTCTGTCCGCCCAGGGCCTGAGAGTTGCAGTGGCGGGATCTCAGCTCACTGCAAGGCTCCGCCTCCCGGGTTTACGCCATTCTCCTGCCCTCAGCCTCCCGAGTAGCTGGGACTACAAGCGCCCGCCACCTCGCCCGGCTAGTTTTTTGTATTTTTTTAGTAGAGACGGGGTTTCACCGGGTTAGCCAGGATGGTCTCGATCTCCTGACCTTGTGATCCGCCCGTCTCGGCCTCCCAGAGTGCTGGGATTACAGGCTTGAGCCACCGCGCCCGGCCTACATTCTTGTTTTCTAATGCTAATATCTGTGGCTATTCTGAATCCATTACAGTTTTTCACCTCATAATGGGGCATATTTTCCTCCTTCTTCATGTAGTTGGTAATATTTTATTGACTGTGAAGCATTATTCATTTTAATTTACTGGGCCCTGGCTATCTTTTTATTTTTACAGAAATTCTTGAGCTTTCTTAAGGTAAATAATTGTTATTTGGAAAAAGTTTGATAATTTTGGGTCTCTTTTTTAATGTGTATTGAATGGAATCACCACATTTACCCGCCAAACTGATGTAAGCGGCTTCTGAGTAATCTATTATGAACTATGACTGTTGCACTCTGGCTGGAAAATAACATTAGATATAATTTTGTCTAACCTTTTTGGTGATTTTTTTCCTCAACTTTAGGTAGTTTCTTCACACATATGCACTCTACTGGGTACTCAAAGACATTTTTTTCCAGCTCTTACAGAGTTTTTCTATATGCAGCTCTATTTTTTCTAGTTTTCTGTCCTTTAAACACTGGTTACCTTTGTCTCCTTAGATTATACTATAAGTTTTAAATCATTTTTTAGGACTTCCTTTGTGTTCTGACTTGGCTCCTCTCCTGGCATCATAGTTGGTATACAGAGCAATTAAGTAAGTAATACTTAATACAGAGTAAGTAATACAGAGCAATTTTAGGGGTTGGGTCATTTGCTTTCATTTCTATGGACCACTGTTCTTGCCTGATGTTTCGTCTTGAAAACTATTATTTCATATATTTTGTCTGCTTCTTTTGGTTGTTTCAGAAGCGGAGGGATGGTGGAGGGACGTAAATTCAGTCCTCGTTACTTCATTTATGGAAGAAAACTTCCTTCTTTACTTTTTAATATCTATGTGCCTCATATAAGTCACATCACTTTCAGCATAGCAGTTTCTGTTTCGCAGCTATAAAGAACAATACAAGCAAGAATTTTATATATTAAATATGTTACCGAGAACATAAAATAGAAATATGAACTCATTCTTAATATTAGTATTTCCTTAAATCAGAAATTTCTAGAAAGTGTTAATATTTCTCTTTACACAATATTAACAAAGCATTAGTCAGAATTGAGAGTTCTTAAACATAATTACAATATGTAAGTATCTAAATTAATAATCTCAAAACGTTGGTGAGAATTAAAACAACTCTATGCTGGAAGGCAAGTAAATTTAATAAAATTATTATGGAGGTCAATAAATATTATATCAGCTTAAAATGTTTGTAATTTTTGAGCCAGAAATTCTAACTTCAGAATATTTTCCTAAAGGAATAATCAGAAATTACCAGAAAGATGAATGTATAAGGATGTTAGGCACTGCTCTTTACAATACAATGTGTTTACTTTCCACTAAGTATCTGAAGTAGGAGTCTTTGTGAATAAATACTGGCCCATTAATTGGATGAATAAGATGAGCTGGATTTCAATATTCTATAGCCATTAAAGATCGTATTCAGTGGCATAGAACTTCAGCTTATTATTTGCTAAGTTCCAAAATTGTTATTGTATGCCTTGAATTGTTCCAGAAGTTGCATACTAAAATATTGAGTGTGATTATCTCTGAATGGTCTAATTATGGTTAGATTATCTTTCTTTCACTAAATGTCATATTTTGTACTATTTCACAAATTTACATATATTATTTCTATAACCAGAAACCAAGTATATTAGACAAATGGGCAAGCAGTTTTTTCACCCATAATTTGAAACGAATAAAAAATTGTTACTAAAAATCAAGCTCTTCAGATATGAAGCAAATAATCCACTGATGTTTGAAGACCATGCTCTGGAACAGAAAGTCCTAATGTCAAGTCTCAACCCTACCTCTTGAATCTTGTACTTAGCTTTACTCAATCTCTGCTTGCTCATTTGTACCTTGGGATGTAATGGTTTCATTATACATTACTGGTGTGGATCCAGCTAATATAACAAACATTTGACTTAGAGAGCATTCTCAACACATAGTAGATACTATTATTGAAAGATCCAAACCATCTCCAGGATTTGGTTTGAGTCAGCATCCTTCAGACCATTTGTACCAGTAGTAGTTTCCAAAGAAAATGAATCAATTATATATGTACATGTATGTGTACCTGTATATATAAATATGTGTGTATATATGTATATATATACACATATCTATTTATATGTGTGTGTATCTATAGTTAGAAAGAGAGAGGAGAGAGATATTGATTTATTGTAGCAAATTGGTTCATGTGATTATGGAGGCTGGCAGATCTGAAATCTGTGTGGCAGTGTTTTAGGCTGTATACTAAGGCAGGATTTTAAGGTACAGTATTGAGTCCGATTTTTTTCTTCTCTAAGAAAGCTCAGTATTTTCTCTCAACACTAAACTGATTGTATCCAACTGATTGATGAGTCCTACCCACGTCATCAAGGGCAATCTCCTTCATTTAAAGTCCACTGATCATACATGATTGCTAACTAAATCTACAAAATACTGTCACAGCAACACCTAGATTGGTATTTGATTAAATAACTGGCACTATAGCCTAGCCAAGTTGACACATAAGAATAGCATCTCATCTTTCATTATGAATCTTCTCAGGAGAGGGAGGTCAGGAAGAACAGTTTCTGCACTATCTCTTTAAGAAATAAACACTTATTAAAAGTGTTATTTTAATTCAAGCTTCTATCTTAATTTTTTCTTTAAAAAAGTCTAATATCTCAAAGGTAATTAGAAAAATTAGTTTGAGATTTTTCCTAAAGCAGATAATAACTTATTCAGAACCCAGAGAATACTACATTAGAATACACAAGTGATTACCAAATACAAGGGAAACAGGAGGAAAAGGAAGTTTCAAGTCAAATATGATGCAGGTAAATTAATAAAATTTCATTCAACTATGGTTGTTGTAACAAATTGCCTCAGACTGGATGGTTTAAAAATAATCAGTTGATTTTATCACAGTTCTGAAGGCCAGAAGTCAAAAATCAGTATCACTAGGCTGAAATTAAGGTGTTGACAGGAGCAGTTTTCCTCCAAATGCTCGAGGGGACAATCTATTTTTTGCCTCTTCCAGCTTCTGGTGACTTCTGGCATTCCTTGGCTTGTGGCCACATCACTCCAATCTCTGCCTCTCTGTTCAATAATCTTTATTTATTTATTTATTTATTTATTTTTAATGCAGGGGCAGAGTGTCTCACTCAGTTGCCCAGGCTGGAGTGCAGTGGTGTGAACACAGCTCACTGTAGCCTCGACTTCCTGGGCTCAGGTGATTCTCCCACCTCAGCCAAGTAACTGGGACTACAGGCATGGACCACCACAACCAGCTACATTTTTGTATTTTTATAGAGTTTTACTATGTTACCCACACTGGTTTCAGCAATCCTCCAGCCTTAGCCTCCCAAAGTGCTGGGATTACAGGTGTGAGCCACCATGCCTGGCTACCTTTTTTTTTGTTGTTGTTTCCGTTTGTATGTAATCTTCCTCTGCTTCTCTCTTGCAAAGACACTTTTGATTATATCTAGGACCCACCTGGATAGTCCAGAGTAGTCTCCCTATCTCAAGATTCTTAACTTAGTCATATCTGCAAAGATCCTTTTTCTAATATAAGGAAACATGTATAGATTCTATCATTAGGACTTGATAACTTTGGGAACCATTATTTCATCTACTGCATACAGTTTTATTCATTAGTTACTGCAATAAAAGTGTTGTAACACAAGTAGAATCAAAATCTCAGTTACTGTGTTTCAACTAATTTCCACATAATCTGGCCATGTTAGACTGACCCTGGACTTCATTGCCTTCAGTGTGTATGTTCCATCATGAGTCTACCTAATAAATGCCAAGAGTCCCCAGGCTTCTTTTCCGGCATAGGTATGAAAAAAAAAAAAAAAAAAAAAAAATGTTTGTATTTGAACCCAGGTAGCACACTTTTCTGAAGAAATTAACTACACTATAGAAAAGACATGTGAAAAATAATATATTTGTGTTTCCAATGAAAAACCCAGTTGTTAACTAATTATTTTTTAAACTCATCAGTCAACATATACTACTCACACAGAATTTCTAATCAGTATTTTAGAACTTTACTCTGTAAAATGTGGGCACATTGATTGTAACAAATATATCATTGTGGTGCAGGATGTTGATAGTGAGGAAGGCTGTGCATGAGACAGGGGGTAGATGGGAACTGTGCTGTTTGTGCAATATTGCAATGAACCTAAAACTGCTTTAAAAATTAAAGATATTATTTTTTAAATGAACAGTCAACCAAAACTCTCTAGTCATTAGAATAAAAACTTTATGAAAGATAGACCTTAAGAAAGAATTAAGATCAAGTAAAATGAAGACAACTTAAAATCATTAATTAATATCCTCATAGAGATATGTAAGTCCTGTATCCATGAAAAAAATAAATGTATGTTAAAATAAGAACAACTAGAAATCTAGTAAGATAGTCATGGAAATTAAAAACAATATAATTGAGTTTAATAAAAATAACCAAATTTTAGAAGATAAAGGGAAACAAATTTTTCACAATGTAGAATATAAATATAAACTCAGTGTTAATCGGCAAAGCTCTATATTCTCTAGAGTATATCTATGATGAGAGAAGAGAAAAAAATGTAGCAAAGAAACTAGTGAAGAGGAAATGTCTCACTAAAGAAGACTTTTTTTTTTTTTAGGTTAAAAAAGAACCTATCAATGGCCTCAAAAAGGAAAAAAAAAAAAAAAAAAATGGCCTGATAGGTTATTGAAGCATACCAGAAAATTGAGGGATAAGAAAAGAAATGTCTTGTCAACTTGAAAAGGAGAAAGATCTTAGATAATGTATGCTCAATCTTTCTGAAGAGCAAGATGTTTTGTTCGCGTGAAAAGTGCTTGTTCCTGAACTTGGATTAGAACATATTATTAGGGAACAAAAAAATATATAACTTCTGACATCGGCCTCTCAGTGTCAAGGCCCAGCATAAACCTTGTTTCGCAATAAGTAGAAAAATGAATGAAATTTCTTTACCGCTTATATAAGCCAGCAAAGGCGTATTTGTAATAAGCAGTTTGTAATAAAGCAGTAATTCTGTGAGAGTTATGAGGCAAGGGGAAAGTTTCTCCACAGAGAGGAGGACTTCCATTTTTATTCAAATCAGTGTATAACAAATAATGGGAAACAAAAATAAACACCAAAAAATGATGCTATTAATAGAATAAATTCACTCCATTTTTAGTGAAATACTTTCAAAATATCAAACCCAGTGTTTTGCTAAGTATCTTTCAACCCCCTTGCACTAAATGAATGTTATTACCCCCCCCCCCTCTGTTTGTCTTTTAAAATATCTTTATTTCTAAATGATGGTATAATTGTTTTACTGTGTACAACATGATGTGTCTGAAGTACATATAGCAATGTGGAATGGTTAAATCTAAGTTACTCATAAATGCATTATCTTACGCTTGTTATCATTTATGTGTAAGAGCAGTAATTTATATTAAGTATCTTTACACATTTTAAGAATAGCAATATATCGGCCGGCGTGTGGGCCCTGTAATCCCAGCACTCTGGGAGGCCGAGACGGGAGGACCTTGAGGTCAGGAAATCGAGACCATCCTGGCTAACACGGTGAAACCCCGTCTCTACTAAAAAAATACAAAAAACTAGCCGGGCGAGGTAGTGGGCGCCTGTAGTCCCAGCTACTGGGGATGCTGAGGCGGGAGAATGGTGTGAACCTGGGAGGCGGAGCTTGCAGTGAGCTGAGATCCGGCCACTGCACTCCAGCCTGGGCGACAGAGCGAGACTCCGTCTCAAAAAAAAAAAAAAAAAAAAAAAAAAAAAGAATACAATATATCATCATTAACTCTAGTCTCCTTGCTGTAATATAGCTATCTTGAAAAATTTTGCTCCTCTCTAACTGTAATTATGTATACTTTAACTAACATTTTCCGATGTTCACACTCCCCCTAACCACCCAGCCTCTGGCAATCACCTTTCTACTCTACTTCTGTGTAATCAACTTCATTAGATTCCAATAAGAGTGAGATCATGTGGTAGTTGTCTTTCTGTGTCTGGCTTATGTCACTTAACACAATATTCTCCAGGTTCATTCATGTTCTCACAAATAGCAGGTTTTCGTACATTTTGGGGGCTAAACAGTATTTCATTGTGTATATATACCACATTTTCTTTGCCTATTCATTCACTCATAGACACCTAGATTAATTCTATGTCTTGGTTATTTTGAATAGTACTGCAACAAATAGGAAGTACAGATATTTCTTCAATGTACTGATTTTAATTCCTTAGGGTATATATTTAGTAGTGGGATTGCTGGATCATATGCTGGTTCTATTTTTGAATTTTTTAAGAAATCGTCATGCTGTTTTCCATAATGAGTGGACTAATTTACATTACTACCAATAGTATATAAGGATTTCATTTTCTTCACATTCTCACTGGCACTTATCTTTTGTCTTTTTGAGAATGGCCGTTCTAACAGATGTGAGATGATCATTGTGGTTTTAATTTGCATTTCCCTGGCCATTAATGAAGTTGAACGTTTTTCTGTATACCTGTTGGCCTTTTGTATATTTCATTTTGAGAAACGCTTATTCAGATATTTTGCCCATTTTTAATTGCGTTATTTCTTTTATCTTTTCTTTTTTTTCCTATTGAATAGTCTGAGTTTCTTAGATATTTTTTATATTAACCGTTTGTCAGACTTGTCATTTTCAAATATTCTCTCTTATTCAGTATGTTCTTTTCATTCTGTTGATTGCTTCCCTTGCTGTGCAGAAGCTTTTAAGTTTACTGTAATCTCATTTGTCTAATTTTGCTTTTGTTTATTGTGCTTTTGACGTCATATCCATAATATCCTTGCCCAAACTAATGTGATAAAGCATTTCTCCATTTTTTATTAGTTTCAAAATTTAGTGTCTTATATTTAAGTCCTTAATCTATTTTGAGTAAATTTTTGTATATAGTGAGAGGTACAAGTTCAATTTGATGGGTGCTGCAAACCGCTGTGACACGTGTATACCTATGTAATAAAACTGCACATTCTGCATTCTGGGGTACATCATGTACCCCAGAACTTAAAGTACAATAATTAAAAAAATTAAATCATCCCTCTAGGGCTGCGCCAGTGGCTCATGCCTGTAATCCCAGCACTTTGGGAGGCTGAGGCAGACTGCTTGAAGCCAACCTGGGCAACATAGTGAGATCCTATCTCTACAAAAGATTTAAAAATTAGCCAGGCTTGGTGGTTTGTACCTGTAGTCCCAGCTACTCAGGAGGCTGGATCAGGGAGATCACTTGAGTCCAGGAGTTTAAGGCTGCAGAGAGCCGTGATCATGCTCCAGCCAGGGAAACAGAGCAAGACCCTGTCTCAAGAAAAAAGAACAAAAATCATCCCTGTAGGAAAACAGTCCGGTTAACGCTGTTTCCTTGGCACTGTATTTTTCCAAGTGGAAACCCAGTTTGTATGTATTCTTTTCCTATTGTTGCTGTAACAAATTAACCAGTATACCAACTCAGTGGCTTATGACAGCAAAAGTTGATGATCTTAACAGTTCTGAAGGTCAGAAGTCCAAAATGGGTCTCGTTGGACTAAGATCAAGGTGTCAGTGGGGCTGTGTTCCTTCCAGAGACTCTAGAGGAGAATGTGTTTCCTTGCATTTTCCAGTATTGAAAGAGGCTGCCTGTCTTCCTTGGTGCCCTTCCACCATTAAAAAAAAAAGAAAGAAAAAGATTTCAGTTTGATTCTTCTGCATGTGAATATCCAGTTTTCACATCTCCATTTGTTTTTATTTATTTATTTATTTATTTATTTATTTATTTATTTATTTATTTATAGAGACAAGGTCTCCCT
>NW_016824250.1:1146025-1173266 GCF_001698545.2 Rhinopithecus bieti
TATTTATTTATTTATTTATTTATTTATTTATTTATTTATAGAGACAAGGTCTCCCTGTGTTGTCCAGGCTGGTCTCAGCAATCCTTCCATCTCTGCCTCCCAAAGTACTGGGATTACAGGTGTGAGCTACCATGCCCAGACACATCTATGTTTATTGAAGAGACTGTTATTTACCCATTGTGAGTTTTTTGCAACTTGGTCAAAAATCAATTGGCTCTAACTACATGGATTTATTTCTGGCCTCTCTATTCTGTTTCACTGACCTAAGTGTCTGTTTTTATGTTGATATCATGTTGTTTTGCTTATTATAGCTTTGTAGGATACAGTAAGTCCTCACTTAATGTTGTAGATAGGTTCTTGGTAACTGTAACTTTAAGCTAAACAATGTAGAACAAAACTAATTTACCATAGGCTAATTGGTACAAACAGTTATATTCTTACAATATATTTCTCATGACAAAAACATCACCAAACTTCTAAATAAGGATTGAAAACACTTCTAATATTAAACATTAAAGTAAGTGTGAGCTATATGTATACTTATGAAAGAATAATAAAAATAAGTAAAATAATTATTTACCCAATTTTTGGTGAGTCAGTGAGTGATGGCAGTGATAGTGGTGATGGATTAAATCAAGGAGTAAGTGTTTGCAAAGTGAAAATTCTAAGGAGTACCTCCTCCCATCACAGTTGGAAAACAAATAATAACAAATATGGCAAGATCACTGCGTCCTTTCATGCCACATCATTTATTGTCATGCAATTGGATGATTATTGTTTGCTTTATGAATTTTATTTTACAATAATTTGTATTTATTCACTTATTCATTTTCTAACCTGCTTATTCCCATTCAGGGTCACAGGTGGCCAAACCCTCTCTTGGAAGCTCAAGGACCAGGAAGAAACCATCCCTGGACCGGACACCATTCCATCACAGTGGGTATTCACAAACCCATACTCACTCATAATGGCACAATTTAGATATGTCAATTAACCTAACATGCACATTTTTGGGGATATGGGAGGAGACTGGTGTACCTTGAGAAAACTCATGCAGACATAAACAGAACATGTAAAGTTTACATAAACAGTGTAGAGTTCTGGCATCGGCTGGAAATCAATATTGGTTTTTCCTCACTAACATTACAATACAACAACATTAAATGAAATGATGTTATTTAAGGACCTACTGTACTTTAAAGTCAGACAGTGTGATGCCTTCAGCTTTGTTCTTTATACTAAAAAATTGCTTTGAATATTTAGGGTCTTTGGTAATTTTGAACAGATTTTAGGATAGTTATTTCTATTTCTATGGGTAATGTTATTGGTATTTTGATAGAGATTGCATCAAATTTGTAGATAGCTTTGGGTGGTATGGAACATTTTAATTATGTCAATTCTTTCAATAAATGAATATGGAATATCTTTTCATTTATTTTGTCTCTTCAATTTATTTCATTAATGTTTTACAGTTTTAATTATAAAACCTTTTACCTTTTTTGTTAAATTTATTTTTAGGTATCTGACTTTTGTAACTATTGTAAGTGATTTTGTTTATTTCTCTTTCAGATAGTTTGCTATTAGCATAGAGAAATGAGTTTTGAATGTTAATTTTGTAATCTGCAAAATTACTGAAATTGAGTATTAGTTTTAACAGCTTTATAGTGGAATGTTCAGGGTTCTCTATGTATAATATCATGTCATCAGAACATAATGGCAGTTTAACAACATCTATACCAATTTGGATGCCTTTTATTTCTTTTTCTGGCTTAATTATTCTGACTAGGACTTTGCATATTATGTTGACTAGAAGTGGAGAAAGTGGACATCCTTTTCTTATCCCAGATGTTAGTGGAAAAGTTTTCAAATGTTCCCTCTTCAGTATGATGTTGGCTGTGGGTTTGTCATATATGGCCTTTATTGTGTTGAGATACTTTTTTGTGTGTAACTACTTTGGTGAGAGTTTTTGCCATGAAGCAATTTTGAATTTTGTCAAATGCTATTTCTGCTGCTATTGTAATGATTATATATGGCTTTTGTCCTTCATTCTGTTAATGTAATGTATCACGTTTACTGATTGACATATATTGAACCATCCTTGCATCGCTGTTATAAATCCCATTTGGTAAATAATACTTTTATCATGGATTGAAATAATCCTTTTAATGTGTTATTAAATTCACTTTGCTGGCATTTTCTTGAGAATTTTTGCTCCTGTGATTATCAGGAATATTTGAGTGTAGTTTTCTTTTTGTTGTTGTTGTGTCCTTGTCTGATTTTGGTATCAGGGTGATGCTGGCCTCATAGAATGAGTTTGGAAAACTCCCTTTGTTTCAGGTTTTTGGAATAGTTTAAAAAGAATTGAGATTATTTCTTCTATAAATCTTCGGTAGAATGGTAGAATCCAGCAATGAAACCATCAGGTACTAAGCTTTTGTTTTGTTTTGTTTTATAGGGGACTTTTTGTTATCAATTTCATCTTATTTCTGGTTATTGGTTACAGATCTGTTCAAATTTTCTATTTTTTCATAGTTCAATCTTGTTGGGTTGTATGTGTCCAGATATTTATTCATTTTCTTTATGTGTTCTAAATTTTTGGCATGTAATTGTTCATAATAATCTCCTATGACATTGTATTTCTTTGGTATCAGCTGTAATATCTCCTTCTTTATATAGGATTTTATTTAGATGTCTCATTTTTTCTCAGTCTAGCTGAAGTTTTGTTGATTTTGTGCAGTTTTACTCAAATGTTGCTTTGCTGTTTCTCTGTCTGGATGATTTGTCTGTTACTGAAAGTGGGGTGTCAAATATTTCTACTATTATTGTACTGCAATATATCTCTCCCATTAGATCCATTAACATATGCTTTAAATATTTCAGGTGCTTTGGTGTTGGGTGTTTATATATTTACATTGCTTTATCCTTTTGTAAATTGACACCTTTATCATATAATGACATTTGAAGTCTTAATACAGTTTTTGGCAAAGTTATTTTATCTGATATAACTATAGTTACTCCTGTGCTTATTTAGTTTCCATTTGCACGTAATGTATTGTATTTTTCCATCCCTTTACTTTTAGTTTACATGTGTTTTTTACAGGTGAAGTGACTCTCTTTTAGGCAGTACATATAACTGGGTTATTTTTTAAATCCATTCAGTCCCCATGTGTATTAGTTGAAAAATTTAATCTACTCATATTCAAATTATTGATAGGTAAGGACTTGCTACTTTAATTTTGTTATTGGTTTTCTAATTGTTTTGTATACGATTCTCTCTTTCTTTCTCCCTTACTGTCTTCCATTGCCGTTAAGTGATTTTCTCTAGTAGTATGTTTTGATTCTTTGCTCTTTATTTTCAGTGTATTTATTACATGTTTTGGTTTTGTGGTTACAATGAGGATTGCAAAAATTTAGTTATAAAAGATTATTTCAAATGAATGACAAGTTAACTCTGATTACAACTTTTTTTAAGTGAGAGTAAACTCTACTTTTAACTCCACTCCCCAGTCCTGCATTTTCAAGTCATAATATATATCTTTTTAGGCTACATACCTCTCAGCATATTGTTGCAGTTATTATTTTTAATAGTTTTGTCTTTCGGTCTTCACACTAAAGCTATAAGTGATTTATACACAACAATGAGATTATTAGTATATTCATAATTTGACTACGTACTTTCACCCAGTAAGTTATGTACTTTCAGATGTTACGTTACTTATTAGCATCCTTTTCTTTTATCTTGAAGAATTCCCTTTAGCATTTCTTATAATACAGGTTTAGAGGTGATGAACTCCTTCAGATTTTGTTTATTCAAATCTTTATCTATTCTTTATTTCTGAAGAACAGTTTGCTCTTTGCTCTTTATTTTCAGTGTATTTATTACATGTTTTGGTTTTGTGGTTACAATGAAGATTGCAAAAATTTAGTTATAAAAGATTATTTCCTGGACTGTAAAGTTTTGACTGAGAAGCCTGCTACTAGGCATATTGGGACTCCCTAGTATGTTTGCTTTTTTTTCTCTTGCTTCTTTCAGAATTCTCTTTTTGCCTGTGATATTTTGATTGTAATATCATGAGGTAGTCTTATTTGGATTGAATCTTACTGGAGGCCCTTGACCTTTCCGTTCCTGGATATTTATATATCTATCTATATTTGAAAAGTTTTCTATTGCTATTTCTTTAAATAAATATTCTGCTCATTTCTTTTCTCTACTCTCTTTTAATCAGATTGAGCCATAAATTTGCTCTTTTTATGTTTGGCCTAAATCCCATAAGCTTTTTTATTCCTTTAAATTCTTTTCTCTGTTTTCTTTTCTGACTGTATATTTTCGATCTGTCTTTGAGTTTAAAAATTATTTCCTCCACTTAATCAATTCTGTCATTGATGCCCTATAATGTAATTTTCACTTTGCTCACTGTAATTTTTAGCTCCAGGATTTCTGTTTTTTTTTTTTTTTTTTTTTTTTTTTTTTTTATTATGTATATTTCTGTCACTTTGTTACATTTTTTTTTCTGATAAATTACTGTTTCTGTTTATTCTTTTGAAGTCCACTGAGCATACCTAAAACAACTACTTTGAATTACTTGTCAGGCAGTTGATCTATCTCCATCTTTTTAGGGTGAATGACCGGCACTTTATCACATTAACTTGTTGACATTCTCTTTCACTGATTGGTCTTGATCTTTGTATCCATGTGCCAATTTTTGTGCATTGATGTGGGTATCTAATGAAGTCTTGACAATCTGGCTTTATTTGGAAGACTCTTTTAGCAGTCAGTTTGACCACAATTTCAGGGCAGGTTGACTGGAGAAGTCTTTAAGTATGTTACTACTTCATCTGGTGCCAGTGTTGATAGCTGTTGTGAAACCTTGGTTCTTATCTTCTTATTTTAAAAGAATTTAAAGAAGAGACACACAGCAAAGGAGATACAGCATAAAGCAATTTATTGCAAAGGAGAAGGAATATTTTGAAAGCTAGGTGCAGAATAGATAGTATACCCTGAGAGAGGATTCAGGGTTTGTTGCTCATGAATGGCAAAAATGGCAAAAAATGGCACTGGGGAAACTCCCTTCATGGGAGTCTTACATGATTATTCATAAGTGGGTGGGAAGATGTGATACTAGTAAGCATGTTCTGGGTGATCCTCTGGGTGCACATGCACAGCAACTGTGCGTGCTTGTTTACATATAGCATCTCAATAGCACCTTTACTTTCCATCCAGGGGTATTTTTTTACTACTATAATGACCAAAGGGTCAGACTAAGGACAGGTAAAATCAAAATGTGCATTCTCTCTACCAGGGAAATTCTCTTTGGAGATAGTTTTGTTTGAATGAGATTAACTATAATGCAAATGCTGAGGTTTAGTGTGTTGATTATATAGTCACCATGGTTGCCACATCCCCAGTACATGGTTACTTCCTTGACTATGTATCCTGCCTCACCAGGGTCATGATTCCTGTCTGTCACCAGGAAGGACATAGTGGCTTCTTTTACATGTAATGGCCTAGTTTAAGGAACTGTAGGATTCTGCCCAGTGCTGAGTTTTTCTGTGGCTGGCCCAATATTGGGTTCCAAGCCAAAGGCCTATGCTTACTTTCCCTTCCTTCCCCCAAGTTGATGGTGTATCTCCCTATGCTGTCCTGCCTAAAATTGGGGCAGGGATGTTGTGGATAATGCAGACCTGTACTTTCTACCCTGCTTAATGCATCTCATCTTATTATTATGCTAAGACCAGATAATTTGATGTTTCACCTAGTTTCCTTAACTCTTATGAATTTATTTGTATGTGTGGATAGTTGTCATTATTGATGTTTCTGTTAAGAAGCAATCACTGGAGAGTTCTCTGACTTCTTGGTTTGTTCCTCTTTGAATGAATGCCTTAAAGTAAAAATAGTATATTTTACATTTGCCTTAAAAATCTTTACCTTCTAATATAATGATAAAAATTTATACTTACTGTATTGACCTGACTGATAACTAGGAAGCTTCTCTCTAGATTTCTTCCTGGAGAGATATAAGAATAGACTATTTTAACAGACAGGATATTAAAGAGATTTATTTTCTTTTCTTTTTTACTCTTTACATACCTAATACTTGAAGAAACTAAATAGGCAACATAAAATTATACATTACAAACAATCATACCGCTTGTTATGATAATTTCACATTTAGCATGTATTCTCTCAAAGGGAAATAGGTCAAAGCCAACATTTCCAACTATGGGGAAAGATATATATTTAAAAGCATCTGTTCTTTGAGGGTTTTACATCAGATTATTTTTTAAATACCAAGTAATGACAATTTTAAAAGTTACTCCAATGTGGTAACATAGTAGGTTGTTTACTTGGTTGACTTATTTATTCACCAATCTCTTATTATCTTCTTTGGGTGCTAATTTTACTGTTGCCGAATGGATTGTTACTTTTTTTTTTTTTTTTTTTTGCACTTTTCCACCAAGGGACTCTTGAAATACTGGAAGACATCAAAAAAGATAGCTGTTTAACTGTTTTAATTAAAATCAACTCAGTAACAAATTCAGTCGATCATTTTGCTTTTTGAGAAAATGGAAGTCAAAATATTAATAGCTTGGGGTTTCAAGTACGACAGCCAATAACCGCCACGTTCTCAATAAAGTATGTTAACAGTATCTATAACTTAAATGAAGGATTCAGATTCAGTTTCTATTGCGTTTTTACTTTGGCTTTGAGATGAAAGATAAACTTTTAACAAGATTTTTTTTTTTTAAATTTTACAGAAAGTGAGGCTAGCCAGAAGAAAATAATAAAGATTTATGCGAAGCTTAAAGCCAAAGCTATAAAAAACATAACTTTTACTAGTTTTACTCTCTTTTTTAGAATAAATGTTTCAAAAGCATAATCAGTGGGTTAGAGGTTAGCTTTGTTTTGAATTCAAATGCATGGCCACATAATTTCTTAAAAATCTAGTACAGACTCTATTGAAGGTAACATAGAAGTTAGAGAGTGATACATATTTAAAATCTGAGATTAGACTTTTGTTTCAAGAGAAACAATAGGCAGAGATAATTTTCTTCATACAGAAATTTAAAAGAAATAAGTAAATTGAGTGGGAAAAGTAAGAAAGCAACAGGAATATAATTAACTGCTGAAAAGGCAACCCTTAGTTTTTTCTAAATTAAGAGACATTTTGGATTTCTAAGTCAGTGTTGAATTAAGGACCCATGAATGACATTATATATTGCAGAATGAAGAGTATTTGTTTACTATAATTATTTAATGTATTGAAAGAAGGAGATATAATGGAACAAAGTGTCTTAATAATTTAATTTGCATTTGAGATATTGAATTTACTATTTTCTTTACATCTCTCTCTGACATATATGCCTTTTTATATGCTCTGAAACAGAAAGGGGTATTAACACAACAAAGTAAGTAATGTAAATGAACATAGGAGAAAAGATTAGACTGGTTATATAGGTGAATTCTGATTTTCAAAAATTCTAAAGTCATACACACATTGTTAACTATATATGTTTTGTCTTATTCTTGTAAAAAAATAGTTTTTTGTAAAGAAGTTTTCTGTACTTTTAGTTTAAGAATTGATTGCAATACACAAGAATGTGTTCTGTTTAGGTACCTAGTCTTAGATTCTTAGATTTCCTTAAATGATGAAGGTTAGCACTGATATTGTTTGCTGTGTCCCTACTCAAATCTCATCTTGAATTGTACTCCCCAAATTCCCACGTGTTACAAGAGGGACCCGTTGGGAGATAATTTGAATTATAGGGGAAGTTTCCCCAGACTCTTCTCATGATCGTGAATAAGTCTCATGAGATCTGATGGTTTTATCAGTGGTTTCTGTTTTGCATCTTTCTCATTTTCTCTTGCTGCTACCAT
Source organism: Rhinopithecus bieti (assembly GCF_001698545.2). Classification (NCBI taxonomy): domain Eukaryota; kingdom Metazoa; phylum Chordata; class Mammalia; order Primates; family Cercopithecidae; genus Rhinopithecus; species Rhinopithecus bieti. Next base: position 1,153,902 of record NW_016824250.1, read on the forward strand.
TTAAAAAGTCCCTTTTGCCTCCCACCATGATTCTGAGCCCTCCCAAGCCATGTGAAACTAAACCTCATTTTCTTCCCAGTCTTGAGTATGTCTTTATCAGGCAGCAGCATGAAACTTGACTAATACAGTAAATTGGTCCCAGTAGAGTGGGGCACTACTGAACAGATATCTGAAAATATGAAAGTGACTTTGGAACTGGGTAACAGGCAGAGACTGGAAGGAGGACTCAGATGAAGAAAGGAAAATGTGGAAAAGTTTGAAACTTCCTAAGACTTGTTGAATTACTTTGCCCCAAATGCTGATAGTAATATGGACAATAAAGTCCAGGTTGAGGTGGTCTCAGATGAAAATGAGAAACTTGTTGGCAACTGGAGCAAAGGTGACTCTTGTTAAGTTTTAGCAGAGAGACTGGCAGCATTTTGCCCTGCCCTAGAGATTTGTGGACTTTTGAACTTGAGAGAGATGATGTAGGTTATCTGGCAGAAGAAATTTCTAAGTAACAAAGCATTCAAGAGGTGAGATGGGTGCTGTTAACAGCATTCAGTTTTATAACGTAAGCAGAGCACAAAAGTTCAGAAAATTTGCAGCCAGACAATGTGATAAAAAAGCAAATCCCATTTTATGTGGAAAAATTCAAGCCTGCTGCAGAAATTTAGATAAGTAACAAGGAGCCAAATGTTAATCCCCAAGACACAGGGAGAAAATGTCTCCAAAGCATGTCAGAGATCTTCACAGCCACCTCTCCCACCACAGGCCTAAGGCCTGGGAGGAAAACGTTGTTTTGTGGGCTGGGCCTAGGGTCCCCATGCTGTGTGCAGCCTAGGGACTTGATGCCCTGCATCCCAGCTGCTCCAGCCATGGCTGAAAGGGGCCAATGTAGAGCTTGCACCATGGCTTCAGAGGGTGCAAGCCTCAAGCCTTGGCAGCTCCCACATCGTGTTGCACCTTCCAGTGCACAGAAGTCAGGAATTGGGGTTTGGGAACCTTTGCCTAGATTTCAGAAGATGTATGGGAATGCCTAGATGCTCAGGCAGAAATTTTTTCAGGGGTGGGATTCTAAGAGAGAACCTCTGCTAGGCAGTGCAGAAGGGAAATGTGGGGTTGGAGCCCCTACACAGAGTGCCTACTGGGGCACCGCCTAATGGAGCTGTGACAAGGAGGCCACCATCCTCCAGAACCAAGAGTGATAGATCCACCAACAGCTTGCATTGTATGCCCAGAAAAGCGACAGACAATGCCAGCCCATAAAAGCAGCCATGAGGGAGGCTGTACCCTGCAAAGCCACAGGGGTGGAACTGCCCAAGACCATGGAAATCCACCTCTTGTGTTAGAGGGACCTGGATGTGAGACCTGGAGTCAAAGGAGATTATTTTGGAGCTTTAAGGCTTGACTGCCCCGCTGGATTTCAGACTTGCATGGGGTCTGTAGCCCCTTTTTTTTGGCCAATTTCGCCCATTTGGAATGGCTGTATTTACCCAATACCTGTACCACCATTGTATCTAGGACGTAAGTAGCTTTCTTTTGATTTTACAGGCTCATAGGCAGAGGGACTTGCCTTGTCTTAGATGAGACTTCAGACTATGGGTTTTGGGTTAGTGCTGAAATGAGTTAAGACTTTGGGGATTGTTGGGAAGGCAAGATTGGTTTTGAAATGTGAGGACATGAGATTTGGTGGGACCAGAGTTGGAATGATATGCTTTAACTCTGTGTCCCCACCCAAATCTCATCTTGAATTATAACTCCCACAATTCCCACATGTTGTGGGAGGGACCTGGTGGGAGATAATTTGAATCATGGGGTCAGTTTCCCCCAAATTTTTCTTATGGTAGTTAACAAGTCTCATGAGATCTGATGGGTTTTTGTTGGTTTTTTTTTGAGACGGAGTCTTGCTAGGTCACCCAGGCTGGAGTGCAGTGGCGCACTCTCGGCTCACTGCAACCTCCACCTCCCAGGTTCAAGTGATTCTCCTGCCTCAGCCTCCTGAGTAGCTGGGATTACAGGCACACGCCACCACGCCTGGCTAATTTTTGTATTTTTTTGTAGAGATGAGGTTTCACCATGTTGGTCAGACTGGTCTCAAACTCCTGACCTTATGATCTGCCCGCCTAGGCCTCCCAAATTGCTGGGATTACAGGCATGAGCCACCACACCCGGCTGATCTGGTGGTTTTATTAGGCGTTTGTGCTTTTGCATCTTCCTCATTTTCTCTTGCTGACACCATGTAAGAAGTGTCTTTCGCTTCCCGCCATGATTCTAAGGCCTCCCCAGTCATGTGGGACTGTAAGTCCAATTAAACCTCTTTTGTCTTCCCAGTCATGGGTATGTATTTTTCAGCAGTATGAAAATGGACTAACATAAACATCTTAAAAATGGTGAGTCAGAATTAAATATATATATAATTTTACTTTAAAAATTACATTAAAAACTGGGCGTGGTGGCATACGCATGTAGTCCTAGCTATTCATGAATCCGAGGTGGGAGGATTGCTTGAGCCCAGGAGTTCAAGGCCGCAGTGAGCTATGATTGTTTCACTGCACTGTAGTCTGGGCGACAGAGCAAGACCTCATCTCTAAAAATAAATAAATAAATAAATAAATATTTTTAAAAATAACACTATCAAAATGTGTAACACCTCAAACATGTCTTTATTGCCAACAACAATTTACTAAACCTATACCTTTTGTAATCTTACTTTCCTAATGATTTAAACTGAATTGTAGCATATTTTATTGATATGATTACCTGAAAAAACTGGTGTTTGTTGACCTGCAGAGTAACAATAACACTCCACAAGAATTGCAGGTTTTGCACAAAAGGAGTTTTATTGCTTGGCACAAGTAAGGAGAGCACTGGGAGTATTCTCCAAAGCAGTGTCTCTCCAAGGGAAACGGGGTTTAATGGACAATGGAGAGGGAAAAGCATTCATCAGAGCATGTAGATGGGAGGGGTCCCAGTTGTACAGACACCATGAGTCACTGTACCAGCACACAGGTCACATGTCATGGTAATGAAGCTATAGCTCCTCCTGGGGTGAAAACCTTAACATGGTAATAAAGAAAGTTCACTCAGGTTCATCTTTAGGTGGCTGGGTTTTGTCAGGAACTGATTTCAACTGACTAGGTGACTGCATTTCACATAGGATTTGGGAAAAAACAGCCTACAGGGCAGGAGGCTGTAAAACAGGTTGATTGCTGAGATTAAATTCGTACAGTCCCTGGAGACCTTCCCTGTCTACTTACAGTATACCAAAATAGCAAGTAATCCATTTATTCAATAATCATTGAAAACAAATTATTTACTAGTCCAGGCACTGGGCAAAATGTAGCTCTTCTTTTCAAAACCTTTTCACATACTGGGTAAGACAGATAACTACATTTCGAGTTGATAATTACAATGATGATTATAATCAAATATGCATAAGAAAGAGAGCAATAAGAATAAACACTGATAACTATCTGATTTTTTACAAAAGTGTTACTTTTAATCAGTTTGACTGAAAGTAAGTTTTTTTCTTTTAAACTGGAGTTTCAGCAAAGAGAGGAGGAGAAAAATAGCTCCAAATGAGTTCATCTATTACGAAAATCAACTGTAGAAACAATTTCTCCAGAAACCAAAGCTATATTGCAAGGGGATAATTTAGCATATTTTTTTCAATGGCTTTTTAAGGTCCTTATCAAAATTACGTTGCTGTCTGGATTTTTCCAGCTTCTAACTCTGGGCTTATATTCAGGTCAGAACTGAATGACAATAAATTATCATCCTTTTAACTAAAGATTATTTTAAAAAATTAAAATGACAAGAATTTTTCTCTCTTTTTTTCTCTCTCCCTCCTCTTCCCGTCACCACTATACTTTATATTTTCCTTCTCATTTTTTTTCTTCTTCTCCTCGTTTTCCGCCTAGAAGGGTAAAGTATATACAAAAGGATAAAAGTAATTAAAAAATAAAAAAATAAATTCATCTGGAAAAGGTAGAATAACATAAAATTACTACTATAAAGATAATTATTGTTTCCAAATATTAAATATTTACTTTTCTCTGCTGGCTGTGTCTAGATTTTTTAAAATTATGGATATCTCATGTTTTGTTTATCTCTTAAAAGCTAGACTATTAGAAAGTAATGCATTTACTTTATAAATTAATTTATAAATGAGAAAAAAAGAGGCTCCAAAAATATAAATGGTTTATATGTCAAAGTAAGGCCCAGTTTTCCAAAGTTTCACCTACATAGGTCAAGTCTCTTTATTAAAGCAGACTTAGGGTTAGATGTGGTGGCTCATGACTGTCATTCCAGCACTTTGGGAGGCCAAAACAGGTGGACTGCTTGAGCTGAGGAGTTAGAGTCCTGCCTGGAAAACATGATGAAAGCCAATCTCTACAAAAAATAAGAATACAAAAATTAGTGGGCATGGTGGGTGGCATGCACCTGTAATCCCAGCTACTTGGGGAGTTGAGGCTGGAGGATTACTTAAACACGGAAAGTCGAGGTGGCAATGAGCTGAGAGGGCACCACTGCACTCCAGCCTGGGCAACAGAGCAAGACCCTCTCTCAAACAAATTAATAAAAATAAATAAAATAAAATAAAAATAATAAAGAGGACTTAGATGACAAGAAGGCAGGTGAAATCTGACAAGTCCAGAAAATGCCATTAGTAGAGCCAAATTCTGCTATATATTTATTTAAATATTGTTTTTGTTTACCTATATGATACTGTATAAAATAATTGAATAGCTAAATAGTGGAAATCATTTGGAATATTGGAAGCCAGACATTTGTATGACTAAGTAAATTTTCCATTTCTCTTTGTGCCTCCAGCTCTTCTTATTCAATATCTCATATAAGTATGGCTTTGCATTAATATATTTTCTGAACTTGATCAACTTTATATTGTAGATAATTCTAAAAATGTATCTTCCCAAACGAATCCTTTTTCTCTGTATTTTCCTTCTAGAGACATGTTTTATGGTGGCTGCTTTCCTGTCTAAAATGTACAAAGCCAAAATTAAACAAAATAAAACACAAATGTGCACATATATGTATGTGTGTATGTATGTGTATACACATATATATGTTGAAATATAGGCTGAAATATATTGGTTGAAATATATATATACATATATTTAACATTCAGGTAGGTTACCTCTATTTCAACCAATTTCTCCACAAGTCTTTCCCATGAGGTCCATTTTTACTACTTTAATTTGAGTGTTTTTCTAAGACTGAAAATAAGGTAAGTGATCAGGACAGAAGCAGAAGAGAAATTTGCCAGCATGGGCATCAGTGTGACTTATTAAGGACATAGCTGAAATCTTCTTCAGTCCCAAGTTCTAATCTACTATAAACACATTAAAGGCAATTTTCACATTTGCCTTTAGAAATAGATTGTGTAGAAAAGGAGGAAACAAAACCTTTTCATCTACTTGCCCAGGTTCCCTGGCTGGGGTCCTGTGAAATAGATTGACAAAATATACATTAATAGTAGAGACAAAAAAAAAAAAAAAAAAAAAAAAAAAACAGAGTTTATTAACACATGTGGTGCATACACATGGAAAAGAAATCATTGATGAGTAACTCAAAGTGATGGTTAGAACTTGGGCTAGTATATTATCTTAACAAAAGCTATGACTTTGTAGAGACATGACCAGACAACGAAGGAGGTTTAGGCTCCCAAGGATGGTTAACTGTGGGAGGGTATATAAATATAAGTAACAGAGCAAGGTTTGTTTAAATCCATCTCAGCACTCACTTCTCATCTTCTTCACGGGCATAAAACTTCCCTTGGAGATGGGATTTATGGTAGTCCACATTTCTCAGAAGTTTCTGCTTTTAGTCAGATAAGGAAAGCTCCAAGAAAGCCTTCTTTCTGCCATCTAGCAAATCGCAAATATCGTCAGCTCAAAATAATCCTTATGCCAAAATGGCTTACTTTGGGGTGGCATATGCTGGTCTTCTACAGTGAAAAAAAAAAAAAAAAATGGATACAACATGACAACTCAGAATGACTGTCACAGAGCTCAAAGAAGTAAATAGGCAGAACAGGGTTGGGAATGGTGGCTCACGCTTGTAATCCCAGCACTTTGGGAGGCTGAGGTGAGCAAATCACCTGAAGTCAGGAGTTTGGGACCAGTCCGGTCAAGATGCTGAAACCCTGTCTCTATTAAAAATATAAAAATTAGCCAGGCGTGGTTGCAAGTGCCTGTAGTCCAAGGTACTCAGAAGGCTGAGGCAGGGAGAATCACTTAAACCTAGGAGAAAGAGGTTGCAGTGAGCCAAGATTGTGCCACAGCACTCCAGCTTGGACGACAGAGCAAGACTCTGTCTCAAAAAAAAAAAAAAAGGGGGGTACAAAAGGGCAAAGGGCAAATAGGTAGAATATCCATGGAGATGAGCATCCCATGGCCAGTTAGCTAACACAACATCAGCCAAGACAATAGCCCCCTTCTTTAACTGTCACTGGTTTCAGCAATTATAACCTCAGCTTTGCATGCTGAAAATATGGTACATGATGAAAATAACCAATTCAACCCTTTCTTAAGGAACTTTTCTTCCTCTTGTAGTTTGATTGAATGCATATACATAGTTGCTTTCTATTTTATAAAAATAAAATTTTAATAGCTTCTATAGAATAAGAGCTATTTAAATGAAGACAGAAGGTGTAAGAACTTTGTTTCTTCTTTTCTTTTCTCTTAACTACAAGCATTTACATAAAAGGATAAATTCAAGTTTTGCAGGCCCTGGAAATTTCCATATATCTGGCAACCCCTCTAAGAAGGAGACAAAAATAAGACTATATCAAAAAATTGAATAGGGAACAATATTTATTTAGAATGAGAAAAAATGGAGACTGAGATCATGAAGAAAGAGGCCAAGAAGTTGAATTTTCATGAGCTACATAGTATACCTTCCTCTATTTGGCTAATCCTGCTGTCCCTATGGCAAAAGCCATGATTATTAGGTATATTTTATCATATTGTTTCATACTTCTGAACTATTTATTTAAATACTCCTTTCTAAATCTTGAAAGATATTAGTATCTTCCAACGTATTCATTTTGTAATACTCAATGAGATACCAGAGAGCCTAAATAGCTTTATTGATTTTCATATGTTCTCTACTGTGGGAAAAACTAAAGGAGTAATTAATTTAAACAAGAAATTAAGGAGTGCTAGTGGACTTATTTGTCAGATTTTGATTAAGAAAGGACACACAGTAGAGGTAATACTTCTAAGAGAGGAGGCCACCCCTCATATGGTCTTATGCCCAATTTCTGCCTCCAAAGAAAGAAGAAAACTAAAAGGCAGAAATGAAATCCACAGGCAGACAGCCCGGTGCCGCACCCTGGGCCTGGTAGTTAAAGATCAACCCCGACCTAAATGGTTATGTTATCTATAGATTACAGACATTGTATAGAAATGCACTGTGAAAATCCCTATCTTGTTTTGTTCCAATCTAATTACCGGTGCATACAGCCCCCAGTCACGTACCCACTGCTTGCTCAATCAATCATGACCCTCTCACACGCACCCCCTTAGAGTTGTGAGCCCTTAAAAGGGACAGGAATTGCTCACGTGGGGAGCCCGGCTCTTGAGACAGGAGTCTTGCCAATGCCCCCGGCCCAATAAACCCCTTCCTTCTTTAACTTAGTGTTTGAGGAGTTTTGTCTGCGGCTTGTCCTGCTACACTTTCCCAACACATATACTTCCTTTGCATTTTTAAAATTGAAAAATTATTTTACTTGTTAGCTGAACAAAATACAGATGACTGCTCATGTTAAAAAAATCTGGAATACTTGATAGTTTCATGCTACACAAAATTGAAAGTAAGATCATGCTTTTCCCTCTGATTGCTGTAATATATTATATACCAATGGTGTATCAAAATCATTGATTATTTTGAGATTTTGGTTGTAGAGAAATGAATCATGCAGTCAAGTCTCTATAAATCATTTTTACTACTACAGTCTAAAGTTTCCCTACTGAGTAGGCAAATGAATTAACCCTACTAATAAGGTAAACATTTAAACAAATAAATGCTGCATTTTAAGAACAGAGGATTTTTTTAAGCTTATCCTTTTTCTTAGATGACTAGTCTTACTTCCCCCAAAATAAATTATAAAATATTTCAAATAACATAAAAAGATATCAAGCTTACTAAAATATTATGATAGCACATATATTTCAGGCCTAGAAGTTGTCAGGTAGGTTTTAGAAGATGCTTTTGCATGGCAGTGGTTTTTCATCCTCCAATTTTACTAAAATAATCACCTGCATTATAATCACTGAATAACTTGCTAAAATAATGGTGTAAGAGTTTTCTTTCACCCAGTAAACTTGAATCTTCAAGGGTAGGTCTGACATAGCTCATTTTAAAAGATGACCATGGGATTCTTTTATTTTATTTGTTATTTCTTCAAATTTATTTATTTCTTATTTTTTTTTAAATTGACATTGAAACTTGTATGTATTTCCAGGGGATTCTTTTATATGTTTTATGAACCACATAAAATCTATAATCTTGTTGAATTTGATTAATAAACACGTAAAGGTCATTATTTAACTATTTTTTACCTTTAGCTAGAAATATTGAAATGTAAAATCAATCTTAGTTTAAAAAGCAAAGTTTACCAAAGTGCTACAGATATTTGCCAAACCCTTATTTTTATATTCTTATATACTTATTAGATTCAGATTCTTATCACTTATAGATTTGGATATAGAACTCAACAATCAGATTAAAATGAGTCTTTTTCAGGAAGCATGAGAGATATTAATTTAATAATAATGACTGAAAAATTATTATGAAGATCTTCTAATTCATGCCATAGAGAGTATGATTAAATTAATAATAATACTGTAGGCAAGATAGTATCATGATTTCTAAACAAAGCAGAGGAAAGAAATGGTGTTTGACAAAATCTGCCAAGTTTTGATAATATAAATTTAACTATCTAATTTAGAAGGAAAATGGGTTAAGTCTGGAGTTAGTTTATATGAACCATTACTTTATATAGTCAGTGGTTAGCCAGAAAGATATGTATTAGGATGGTATTGCAAACCTCTGTAGGCATATTCAAAGAAGCTATCTGCAAATAACTTATGATTCATAGAATTCAAGTAGAGATGTATTTCCTTACCCATTCACATATATTTAATCTAACCATCTATTGTCTGTTTCCCATTGCTCCCTTGGCATTGTTAGAGTAAATATAGATCAAAAATAAAAGTTACCTAAAGGTTATTCCATCACAAATATACATAGATTTCCAACATGGAGAGATCAGTGACCTCAGGGTTGGTCTGTGGTCCGCATCTCGGGGTTGAGAAACAGCACAGAATGCTTTTTGACAGTTTTAGCCCAGTGTGCTCTGTCCTATTCCAGACCCTGGACACCCTTCCTTTGCCAGAATGACTGCTTCTAGAAAGTAATTTTGGATTGAATTAGAGCTTTCTGAGAGAGACAAAACATACTTTACAGTAGGCAAATTGAATTTCTCTGGTTCAGTGACTTGCTGTGCCGCGGCGCCTCTCAAGAAGATTTTCACATTATTGAGAGCTGGTAGATTTCCTTGTAAAATAGCCATAGGCAGCACACACACTACGCAGAGCATCCTTTGTCTGCCATTTCTCTCAGAAATATTTCTATCTCTCTTTCACATATATACAAAACTATTTAAATGAACCATACAAAGAGATGACATCAATTATTGTATCTTTCTTTGAAAAGAATATGTTTCAAGTGGTTACTAATTCATGCAGAGGTCTCCATGGAAAGGTTTAGCTTCAGTACCTGCTATTGTGGAAATTCAAAATGTTTTTAATGGAGTTAAATGGAAGGAATATTTACTTATCGCACATAAAACTATGAATGAAGAATTGGAAACATTTGCATTGACTTGATTAGGAATACTGTGTGGTACCAGCTGTGGGAGATATCTATTTATCTTAATAGTGTGCAAATAAATGGGCCTCTTCTTTTCATTTTCCCTGTTGGGACATTCCTAAAAGTACTGACTTTTAAAAGATGTTACTTTTAAAATATTTTCATTCATATAAGCCAGGAATTTCTGAGCCAAAATTTTCTTGAGTGTTCAAAGTTTACAGATATGAAAGGTACTTTGGTAGAAATCAGTATCAGAAGAACTGACAGCACTCCTAAGAAACAATACCACACATTCCAAGTGTCATTGTTTACTCAAACACATTTTTTATGACTAAAATACTTCCCCATGAAGACAACAAGTTTTGTTTTGTTTCCACAGATAGGGCAATTTTTTTTTTATTCATCGTTCTTTCATTTTTTCTGTCAATATTGTCTTTTATTTCTTAAACATCTCATCTAGCTGGTGATTTTGTAGCCACATTACCCCAAGAAAAGCATGTCTTCATACCTTCCTGTCACTTCTATGTGGCATGAAGTGCCACAGTCTAATTTACACTGCTTTCTCCTACATGCAATGCCACTTTATATATCTCAGGTAAAATTTCATGCTAGAAAGAAAATTGTCAGGGTCATTAGGCAATGAGGAGCATTCATTTTGACATAGGGAAGAGGATGGCATTTAACCAGAAAATACAGAGTTCTTTGTGGTGATTCTTCTCTCAGAGGTCCCCTTAGGCTGGGAGCCCTAGGAACAGATGTGATCTCAGGCCTGGTTGAAAGAGAACAAAGCCATGGGCGGAAACACCTTCCCCTCCATCAGTGAGGCAGCTCCTGCCAGAAGCAGCTTTCTCACCAGAAGGACCCTAGAATCATTGCCAAATTAGAGTCTGCCTGGTGAGAAGTCACTAGGCATAAAATCTCCAGTGATTTGATGCTTGTTCACTGAGCAAACCAGAAAGCACATGTGAAGAATTCAGGACAGGGCTTGTGAGCCTGTACCATAGCCACTAGGGGTGGGGGTCTTGCCGGCTTCCCTCCTAAAAGCGTTTTCTTGGAGTTGCTATATTCTTTGAAACCTCTGGCAAAACTAGGGTATCCAGAACATACAGCTTGGGAAGGTCGATATTATGCACTTTTTCTTTAATTTTGTTTGCCTCAATAGTTTTGTTTGATTGTGTTTTGTGAAGTAGGACAATAACAAAACCATCTGGTTTCTATTTTTCTTTTCCTTTTTTTAAGTATAAATAGGACCTTAAGAAGAAATTTGAAAACACACTCTAATACTTAATATGCCTAGCAAGATATAAAGGGGCTCTATAAATAAAATCACTGTATAAAATAAGATTCACTATAGAAATATTTTAACCTTCACTTTAAAGTAGTAACATAACATTCAGGGGTTTTGCCTTAAATTATTAAATTATAAAACTTATTGGTGTAACCCCTGCAGACCCTCCACACACAGTGGCATAAAGAATTCAAAAGTGATAAATGTACTGATACATTGTACCACACAATGCTGTGATGAACATAGTTTACATTTTAGCTACCTCGCTCCTTGGTATTTTAGATACTTCTGTCAGAAAAATGCCTGGAACATTTTATTTTGTTTTGTTTCCTTTCACCGGCCAGGCATTGGCCAATTTAACAGCAGAAGTTACATTCTTACTGTTTGCATATTAATCAGTTATTTAGAACACCCCTGCTGAGAAATATCATCATAACAACAACACCCTTTTAATGGAGCAGTGCAAAGATACCCGGGAGAATCAATTACAATGAAGGCCTATGAAAAGCTGTTTTGCTTTTCATTATTTTATGGGGTTAGGAGGACAGTTGATGAGGTAATGAGACCTGAAGCATTTCCAATACTTCTAATGGGAAATAGAGTTCAGTTGGATCAGAAGTGTTAGCAAAGAGCTACTAAGTTGGAAATCTTGGCCTCTATGACTCTGAAAATGGAGAAGCAGTCCCCTGTTCTGCCATATTAATGAAATAACATGATACACCTCAAATAATGGTAATGGTGCCACAACCAAAGTAGTATTTGGTTCTGCTAGTTTGTTTTCAGAAAAGGAATTACTAAATAAAATACTGACTGATGTGACGTTCTGAATTCTGTACCAGGCAAACTTTCGTCAGATCTGATCTGAAGGAAGTTGGTAAATAGTGATTTTAAAATCAGCTACTAGGAATTACTTATCTAATCAGAAGTCTTCAGTATATAGTTGAGAATCTTGTTTTAATGTTTTTCAGTCAGGGTGTATTTCTCAATAGATGACCAAGACAGTATAACCTAAAGATAGCAGTGAAGCCTATTCCTGGAAAATTCTCCAATGCAATTCATTTCAAGTAATAGGAAAGAATGAGATACCAAGTGTTTCCTGGAACGATTTTGCAAGACTAAATACAAGATAGCTTTCTTTTAATCATGTCTCAATTTACATTTTCAACCTTGCCAGAAATCCTTCTGTCCCCTGCTCTTTCATATCATATACATCATTTCTGCTCCTGCACCATCCTTTAAACTCTCTTTGACCTGGTATCTTTTCTCCGCCCCAGAGTAAAGTGCCTTTCCCTTATTTTCAGTTGCTCAATGTATGCTTAGTTTTCAAGTCTTAGGACTCCTTTTTCCTTAAGAATCCCCTAATTCTCCCAGCTGAAAGTAATTGGCAAAGGGCATAGAATGCTGTGATAGCAATTTGTAAAGTTCTTAAAATACTTAGCACACCCTGCTTTGTGTACAGACATGTACCACTTCTCAATTCAACTAGACTCTAAGCTCCTTGAGGATAAATATCACACTGTATCACCTATAATATGAAACACAATAATTGTAAATTTAATAGGTGTTTAATGTAATTTTGTATTAACTAGGTTAGTAATTATTAAAACTATGTCAAAAAGCACCCATTTATTTTAGTTTCTATATTTAACAAAACTTTCTTTGGAAAACTTACAAAATTTTGGAAAGTTCTTATTAGTGTCTAAAGCAAATGATGAAAATTGCAGAACTTTTTCACCAAAAATCTACCTGGTCAGATGAATAATAGCATATTCATATCAAGTATGAAGTATCAAGTAGTGCAATTTCCTTTTGGTAAAACACGTGGCCCTCACTGATGCAAGATGAATTATTATAGTGTAAATTAAACTACAAAGATTAAATTCTAATCTTTATTATACTTTCTGAAAATAAAGTGAAAAGTAAAATGATATGAATAAAAATAGTCACTTATCCAAAATTTGACCAGATTACCAAATCTGGGACTCATTAATAAATTCTTAGCATAGTTGGGAGTGATTTTTTGAAAGGTGGATGGAATTATAGCTGACAGATGCAATTTACATAATGGCGAACAAGAGGACTATTTCTTTAGCTTTTGAGGAGGTAATCCATGCCTGGTGATTTGCAAAAATATATTAAAACTATAATTACATCTTGTTGAAATGTGTTTGCTTTATAAAATACTTTGTAATATAATATTTTTATCAGCAAGGGATTTCATTGTAGGAATTAATCATCATTTATTACAAATCTCTAAAAATTGGGCACTTACTATATGCAGGAATATACTTCAGGTAGGCCTGAAGCCTGTGGTTCTTAAGGGCAGGAGCTCCAGGAAGACACGCTGAGAGACTGACCTCCTTTTTACCCTCACATAAGCACTCAGGAATGTGTTGACTTCCTCACCATTTATTTGAAGCAATGGGCTGAAAGAAACATACCTAGGGACCTCATAATATTTCAATGAATATGAATGACTTTCCACGGTTCCCCGGCCTCCACACAGTACCTTTACTGCTTGAAAGGATCTGAAAGAAAATGTAATCTCAGGACATTTTGTGGTAACTTGAAAGACCAGGAAGGTTTCTTTCCTCCACGGAGGACAACATAGTGGAGTCACCTTATTTTACATTGTCATTGTACATATTATATATATATTCACATATACATATGGTAGAAATTTATATGTATATTCTCTTATATATGGTACTATATGTGCACTATGGTTCTTTTGATTTATTTAATACATTCTTATAATTTTATTGCAATAAATTCTTAAATTTGAAGTAGGGATGTGAATAGGGGTGGGCGAAGGGGCATGTACGCACTGTTTGTTGTCCTATATATCTTCTAGTATGAATTTATGGTTTAAATACACTATATATTCTGTAAATTTTAAACATAGTTGAGCAAAATATTTTCTCTGTGTTTTGAACTTATGCTTTCCAATTTTTTTACTTTTGATTTGTATATTCTCTTTCTTCTTATTTGAGTATGCCAAAACTACTTTTGAAATGCATTTTTCAATACACAAGGCATATATTTTGTGGGATAAACTCCATAGCTCACTGGTAGGGTTTGTTGGCATTCTCCTGGAGATATGTCAAATATAATTGTTGTTTCACAGAGATAACCTCAGGAATGTTCTTGGATCAGGCTGCTTTCTCCAAGAGTATAAAGGTGATAAATCAGAGCATTGTTCACTCAAGCACTGATGATTCCATAAAGTCTTACTTTGGATTGTCTACAGCTGAGAGCAATGGAGTACATTTCACCCAAATAAGCTGTCCTGTCTTATGTATCCAGACTATACTAAGTTCAGAACTTCTCCACATGTATTGGAGAAGCTATATTTTTGCCAAGACTGGGCCTTAAGAGAGGCTGTTGTGCTCCAGGTGTTAGTATTTAAACATCTGCACCTTTTGGAAATCTCTTTTTGTGTTGGTGAGCTGTTCTATGTTTGTCTGTTGTCATTTGTAAATTCTATTTACTCTTTCATTGTTTTCTGATGCGGAATTATTAAATTACTCATAAATATTTCTTTCACTTGAAACTTATTTTATTATTATGTTGCTAGCATTTTGTACAGTGGATTAATTTATCTACTTTTTTTTTTTTTTTTTTTTTTTTTGAGATGGTGTCTCACTCTGTCACCCAGGCTGGAGTGTAGTGGCATGATTATAGCTGACTGCAGCCTAGGCCTCCTGGGCTTAAGCTCTTCACACCTCAGCCTCCTGAGTAGTTGGGACCACAGGTGTATGCCATCATGCTGGACTGATCTGTTTTTTTCTCCATGGAGATGGTATCTGCCTATGTCATCCAGGCTGGTCTCAAACTCCTGGGCTCAAGCAATCCTGCTGCCTCAGCCCCTCAAAATATTAGCATCATAGGCATGAGCCACTGCACCTTATCTTTTTCATTGGCTTGTTTGTGAGAGCACCTTAGTTATGGACTTCTCCCAGTGCAGTTATAGATGTCCCCTAATTTATTACCTTTTATATATTTAAATTTTCCTTACTTTCTAAATAAGTTTAAAAAATCATTTGATTTCTTCCTTAACCCAGGCTATCAAGTGAGATGTTTAAAAAAAATTTTCCTGCATTGTTTATTGTTTTATATTAAAATCTAACATAATTACATTATAGTCAGATAATATCTATGTGTAGTATTACTTTTTAATACATTGAAGTATCATTTAACTTAATCCACAATCAGTTTTTGTTACATTTCACAGACATTTTGAAATAACGCATTTCTCTCTCCTCTCTATATAGAGTGAAGCATCTCTAATTCTCACAAGTTGGTCTATGGGTAACTGAGATTCACATATTTAAACTTTTTGAAGTGAGCACTGCTCATGTTTGACAAAATTGAAACTAGATCTCCTGCCTCTCTCTAAGGGTTTGCTATCATTACTATTTCTTAAGATCTTCCTTTGGGATCCAGGAGATGAAAATACACAAAGTGGATGAAAGAAGGAGGAATATTGCAATAAAGTACCAGGACACTTGAGAGAAACTAAAGAATAAATCAAAACACTGGCACAATATATAAATATAAATATAAATATATGAGCGTATCAAGATGAAAATAACTAACTAGGTGCAGTGGCTCATGCCTTTAATCCCAGCACTTTGGAAGGCCAAGATGGGTGGATCATGAGGGCAGGAGACGGAGACCACCCTGGCCAACATGGTGAAACCCCGTCTCTACTAAAAATACACACACACACACACAAATTAGCCTGGTGTAGTGGCATGCGCTTGTAGTCGCAGCTACTTCTGGAGCTCTTCTGGAGGCATGAAATTATAGGAGAAGAGGAAGACAGAGTTTAGCCCTGCATATATGTCTTGCATCTTCTGTGCTTGGGAAAATGGTGATATACAGAAGTAAATAACAGTCCAAAAGAAATAAAAAGGCATTGAGCATTTGGGGAAAAAAAACGACGTCGGCATCTCTATTATCTTCTATAAATATCTAAATATCTTCCTTTTAGAGTAGAGATGGAGAGCCAAAAGTTATGTAGCAGAAGGATATGAAAATGTATTTCATCATGCAGAACCAGAATGCTTTAGTACAAATATGTGTATTTTGATTTAACAAAATTATTTTGATAAGAAATTTCGCTATTTGTTTTTATTTTCTTAATGTGACCTTTGTAAAAAAAAAAGAGTTTAAGTTATATGGCTTTCTATACAACAGAGATTTTTAGATCACATGAATTCATGAGGTTGAGAAGAAATTTTGAATGCTTAAATGTGACTTTAAAATAATTTATTTAAATAGTGAACACATGGACATGTTAAAAAAAAAGAGAGTTAACTAGTACAGAATAATATATAATAAGCAATAGTAGGCTCTTTTTTTGTACCCTAGCAATAAATAACGCCCTGTAGATAAACTTGTTTTATTTAGAATTTTATTTTTAAATATCAACAAGCTATTTTTTATTTTTAATTATTATGGATACATAATAGCTGTACACATCTATGGGGTACATGTGATATTCTGAAACAAGCATGCAATGTGTAATGATCAAATCTGGGTAGTTGGGATAGTCATCACCTCAAACATGTATCTTTTTTTTGTGTGTTGGGAACATTTCAAATACACTCATTTGGAAATATATGATAAATTATCATTAACTATAGCCACCCTATTGTGCTACTGAACACTAGAACTTATTCCTTTTAACTGACTGAATTTTTATACCCACCAGCAAGCTATTCTTACTATCCATTGTAGCGGACTTTTTTCTTTTGCTTATGGAAGGTGGACAAAATAGCCTCACCAAAACGAAACAAACAAAACAAGTGCTGTGTGTAAGAGAAATGTGGGTGAATGCCAGGATGAGGAACAGTGTAAAAGCGAAGAGATCAGGGAGTAGTACCATTTAAGTCACAGAAGCATCTCTCTACAGAGCTGCCAAGATTCCACACAGTTTGGTTATTAAGCCACATTTGCTACTGCCCAATTTGTTGATTTGGGGATTATGGGGAACTCTGAAACTCAGGTGCACCTACACCAACCTACCAACAAGAACTATCGCACCTGATACAGGTGAGTAGTATTCTATATATCTATTGTTAGTAACTTTTTAAGGGTTTTGTATATCCACTGCTAATAAACTGTACTTTGGTTGCCTTTTAACATAAGAAGTCTTGTCCAACAGAATTTGATTGATTAGAGGAAGCAGTTCACAGGACAACATGAGTCTTTGTGCTCATGAGACATTTAACAATCACTCATATAGTGCTTGCAATTCAATTGCAGCTGAAGAACTTTTCAGGGATAATCATTGCAAATAAGATGTAGGTCTTCCTGATCCCTTCAATTCTCTGACTTTAGCACAAGACTTCATTAATAATAAGCAGCTGTAATGATACATTTTTGAATTGATATCAATATGTATAGTGTTGCAATTCTGAATACATAACTGAAGCATATTTCTGCCTCCCTGCATTTTGGTATGCTTGAATCAAGGAAGAGATACTTCTTGGCTTAGAAATGAATTTATGGGATAGCTTTTTTCAAATTCTACTGTAATGGGGTATTAGCTCCCAGATTGTTGCTTTCCTGATGTTACATGCTGTATATATTGAATAAATCCCTAGAGCCATATGTATTCTTCTGTTATGATAATGTTACCATTAGTCTTGATTGCTTTTGACGATAGTTTCTGGTTACAGAATTGCCCAAAGCAAGAAGTTTAGTTTGTTCACATTTTTCCCCTTAATTTGGGAGAGTGTTTTTATTTCACTTTTATTTGAAATGAGTTCCTGTGCTGTTATTATGGCATTTTATGTGGCTTGTCATTGTAGTAATCAATTTTATATTTTCTTCACGCCAGTTCAACATTCTGCTCTTGACGAGCACTTTGTCATATTTACTAGGGTTCTTGTCATACATAGGAAAACACTTCCTCTATTTGTCTCCTAAATTTTCTTTTTCCCTTGTTAGTAATTTTGCTATCTCTATATCAATGTTCTGGCTGGTTGCAATTACAAGTTTTCCCAGCTGGGAGCTTGTAGCATTTTCTCAGTCTCTGCAACGCGCTGATCTATTCTGATACGAGTTCCAATTGTTTCACCTCCGTGTTCTGCATTTTTACCATGGTTTGTTGAAAAACAAAACTGTTGAAATTTGAGAGGGTAGCCATTTCCTTTTGTGTTTTTCATCTGAAACAAACCTTGTATTACTCAAATATCTTAGTTAGATGGAGTCTACTTTTAGGTTAAGCTCTTGGAATTGCTGACTAGGGATTACGATTCAAGTTTAATCTATACAATTGTCAAAGGCAAAAAACAATTCAGTTCAAATCCTTAATGGGAAACTAATTGACCCTGTCTGTGGCAACTAGCAGAAAAAGGTTCTTACTTTCTACTCAGTGATATTAAATATCTGTGTAGGTATGTGCACATATGTGTATAGGTATATATTCTCCTTGAGATCAAAGTCTTTAACCATTGCCACAAATTGGTACCATTTTCTTTTTTTTCCAAAAGCATTCTGTTGACAGTAAAGATGTTCATCTAATAGAA
Organism: Rhinopithecus bieti; assembly: GCF_001698545.2. Classification (NCBI taxonomy): domain Eukaryota; kingdom Metazoa; phylum Chordata; class Mammalia; order Primates; family Cercopithecidae; genus Rhinopithecus; species Rhinopithecus bieti. The sequence continues at coordinate 1,172,610 of NW_016824250.1, forward strand.
TGAGTCTCAAACTATAAGAGTCAGAATCACCTGGATAGTTGGTTAAAACACAGGGATTTAAAATCAGTAGGTCCTGAGTGGGGCCTGAGAAATTGCATTTCTAAGAAATTTCCATGTACTGCTGAAGTTGCTAGTTAGGGGACCCTACTTCTCTAAGCAATGAGGAATTTTAAATTAATTGGTCCTAAGTTTCTAAATCAATACCTCTCATAGTTTTTAGAAGATATTTGAATACTTTAGGCATAATGGTAATCATGAGAAGGCCAATACCAGCCATAATTACTACTAAATTTAATATTGGAGTCCAAAACTTTAAGTTAGACACCCACAAATAGACACATACTTCTATGAAAATTCTATAAATTTGGATAAGTTATTGATTTGGCTCAACAATTTACTTCTGATATAACATAGATTGAAATAAATAAATACTTATCTGCAGTGCTCTAAACCATTATTTCAAAAAGCATACAATAGAAAGCACATGCACAAGAGTGAAAGGAAATTTGATACTAATAATTTAATTTGAAATGACATCAAGGCAAGTTTTATTTACTATGAAAGTCATTATTACTTTTCAAGCTACAAAAAATTGCCTGATAATCCAGTTAACATAAGCATTTTTAAAAATTTGATTAGCGAATGTTAGACAGAACA
>NW_016824250.1:1173630-1195421 GCF_001698545.2 Rhinopithecus bieti
AAATGAACTGAAAGGACTGAAAACAGTGTTTGGAAAATAGAAGAGCATCTTTTTTTTTTCTTTTTTTTTCTGATTTAGACTGTTTCACACATCTCAAAAGTTATGCACAAAAGTATTTGTTATAACTATTAATATTTCTAGTTATTTTAATTGCTCTCAATCATTTATTATCTAATGACAATTATTTTTAATAATTGAGATAAAACTGACATACAATAAACTGTACGTACTTAAAGTGTACAATTTGGTAACGTATGCATATATGTTTATTTCTGTGACATTGGCAAAGCAATCAATATAGTAAACATACTCATCAGCCCTCAAATTTCTTTCTGTCTCTCCATAATCCCTTTCTCTCACCTTTCCTATATTTCTCCCTGTCCCCGGGAAACCAAAGATCTGCTTTCTGAAACTATATATTAGATTGTATTTTCTAGAATTTTATATAAATTGAATTATACAGCATGAACATATTTTGTCTTTCTTTTAAAATTCACCTGAATGATCTGGAATTTCATCCATGTTGTAACATTCATTCAGAACTTTTTAGTGTGCCTTTCCATTCTTACATTCTCTCCTTTACCAGTGAGCATAGTGAAAAAAAGTAGTGTTTGCCTGCTACAGAGACACTTTTCAGGAGTGGCTACAAAAGTGATGAAACAGGAGCTGAATTATAAGATCTGTTTTCTCTCACCTCACAAGTTGCTGGAAAAAAAAACAAAGAAACAAAAAACAGTTTTTTCTTCATAGCTCCACCCAACCTAGAAACTCAGTTTTCTAATGGGATTTGGAGAAGAAAATAATGTGAGTTCTCAAAATACTTTCCCAAAACAAATTCCAACTGAAAGTCAAACATTCTGAGGAATCTTTCAAAAACAAGACAAAATACATCTACGATAAAATATGCTTATAGAAAAACTATTCAAAACAGGCATAAATCCCTCGTCCATCTCAGCTTTTCCTGACTCTCCTTTTCCAAACCTTCTTGTTTCTTGGTGCCTTAACTAAATCTGGTCTCCAGATCCCATAGACGTTGGCTTCCCCACACTGGGTTTTCTTACACCCTTTTATGAAGAATTCTGATAAAGAATATTAAAATTGTAGCAGAGTTAAGTTGGAATGTAGGAAAATTTCTGGATGACTTTCAGAGACATACACTCCTGAAGCAAGCCTGTATAAGTTAGTCTATATCTGGATCAATGTGTAGCCAGAGTTCTACCTATTGAAAATGAAAATTTAACACCCCATTTTTAAAATTAAAAAAGGTTATTTTTTAGAAGTTAAATGTTTACAAATAATTTTGCCTTTATATAAATATCAAAACATGCAGATAGCATAAATGTTCAAATAAATATTTGAGATATTTTATGAATATGACTGTTTTTAGAAAACCATTTTATATGGATTACAGGTTAGTCTCAGTGAAAAACACAATCAAATTTACATGTTACGTGATGTGTGGACAATTACATAGCAAATCAAGAAAAGAAGCCAAATTATGACTTTGCAATTTTATATTTAGTTCATTAAGTAATCCCTTCAATCATACTGCAGGTCAAGTGGCTACTGACTGTGGGCACTGACTACCTTTATTCTGTAAATAAATACATCTCATCCTTTATTCCAGGTCTATCTATCTATCTATCTATCTATCTATCTATCTATCTATCTCACCATCCATTTGCATATATCATAGCTACCTTTTTTTTTTTTTTTTTTTAAGATTGCTTACCTTTTCATCCCATTAGAAAAGTTTCAAAGTTTGTGAGTTTTGAAACAGTTCCCTTTTATCCCCACATATAAGACTTTATTTCTGAAAGACTCTGGGACAAATACATCAAAAAGTAAAATAAGATACTATTTTTTTCTGGTTTTCCATCAGAACGCTTATTATAACCTGGATCAACAGCCCCCGAAACACACACAATTCCATGGGAGAAGGCACCTTCACGTTTTAATTTATGTGACAATGCCTCTAAGAATTGAGCAACACACCACCTGTGTGGGCCTATGTAACAGTCCTGTTCTGAATTCTCTGTGAATCCATTAATAGCTGCAATTTCAGTATTGTTTCTTATACTATTATCAGCAGCCATTATATACCCTGACATGTTTTATCTAAATGACTCACTACTTCTCATGACTATAGAATAACAGAACAATATGAAACATCATAAAACATAACATCATCTCTTCCTATTTCATTCTATATTCTCCTTGTAGCAGGTTGGTCCAAACATCCCTTCAATATGATTAGATAAGTGAAGAAATTATATTAGATGCAGTTCCCTGAAAGACCATCTATAGTAAATACAGCTGTGGGTTTCAATTTAAATTAAAATTGATTGCATGCTTATTGGTTCTTCTAAGCTTTGGAACTGGAAAATTAAAAATTCACACGTAGCAATTTTGATTTGCTTCTGAGAGAAGGTTCTTGATTTAGATACCCAGCAGGCTGCCAGTAGGTAAATATAAAAATGGGGAAGATAAAAATGTATTCTATTTGAGAGGTTATCATAATTGTATGAATAAAAGTGAAAGCTGAGCCTACCTCTGGGCTTCTTAAACAATTATAATCTACTAGTTACTGTTTTTACTGTTTAATACAGGACAGTCTTAACATACCTGCTACTTTTCCTGAGATAGTCCCAGTTTACAACTGCTGTCCTAGTGTAATTTTCCCAGTGTTCAAATTATCCAGGTTAGATAATAATTTATATTGTTATCATTCATTCATTCGGATGAAGCTGCTTTTAGCAACAACCTCAACAACCTGAGGCTGGGCTATTGCTCCCTTATGCAAAGGTAATTTTTTCCATCAGTGTAGTAAGGTAAAACATCATCAAATTTAAGACATTTAAAATCATATTTGGATTTCATAAAGACAGATTACAGAATGGTATTTAAGACACTGAAGTTCTGTGATTCTAATAGAACAATTAAATTTTTACACAATTTTAAATTCAAGGGGGAACTGAAATAAAAGAAATGAAATTTGTCTTCAACACCAACACTGTTAAGTCATCTTTCCTCTCATCTCTGTTTAAAACTAAGTTTTGGAAGACATAGATATGTATATAAGATAAAGATGAAATATGGTCTGCAGGAAAAATTAGAAGGAAAATAAGAAATCCACCTCAAAATATTGTGTATATAATTAAAAACAAAAGACTAGGATTAAGAACACTAACATAAAAAAGTGAGTGTCACACTCAATCCATCCACAGAAATCTAGAAGAATCTGGTAGAAAATGTTATAATTCTGGAAAATAATAGTAAAAGCTAATACCTATTGGATACTTATATGCCAGGCACTGTCCTAATCTCACCAAAACATGTACTAGGTACTTTTATTATTTTCACATTACAAATGATGAAACTGAGTAACAGTTTTATTGTTTATCAAAGATAATGATTTTAGAAAACAATGAAGCAAGGACTTAAATTCGCATAGTCTGACTTCTTTACTAATCTGTACTCAAAAGAATAATTATGTCATACCTTCTGCAGGCTAATGAAAACCTAGATGTATGAAAAAATAAATAATTATGTAACTTTAAAAATATCAATTATATAAAAAGCCCACAAATCATTATTTATATAAACATTTCCATAATTTGGCCTTGATATTAGTATCAGATTTATTGACATACATTTAAGATATTTATATTTTTTCCTTAAAAATAACAATGTAGGCCGGGCACGGTGGCTTACGCCTGTAATCCCAGCACTTTGGGAGGCCGAGACCGGCGGATCACTAGGTCAGGAGATCGAGACCATCCTGGCTAACACCGTGAAACCCCGTCTCTACTAAAAAATACAAAAACTAGCCGGGCGAAGTGGCGGGTGCCTGTAGTCCCAGCTACTCGGGAGGCTCAAGCAGGAGAATGGCGTAAACTCGGGAGGCGGAGCTTGCGGTGAGCTGAGATCCGGCCACTGTACTCCAGCCTGGGCGACAGAGCCAGACTCCGTCTCAAAAAAAAAAATAAAAAATAAAAAATAACAATGTTAACCTACATTGTGACATAAAATATCTCACTTGTTTCTCATGATTCCTCAGAAATTGTAGATAATGACTCATAAGACACAAAAGTGCCAATAAATAACACTTAGTGAGTCCTCACTGTGTTTGCACTATCCCAAACACTTAACATGTATCATTCACGTTTACTTAAACCTCATGAAGTAGATACTATAGTTACCCCAAATTTTATAAATAAATCGCCTGTGATTCTGAGACCCAGTGAAAATGTGTAGATAACCTTTTTTATTATTACAACTAATGTGAATGTTAAAACTCTTTTAAACTTTTTATGTATTATCTCATTTAAATATCAAAAGAAACACATTAGTTGGGTAGTATTTTATTTTATAGTTGATCATTTTTAATGTCTTCCAGCAACACAGCGTATATAAAATAGGGTCGCCTGAAGAAGTGGAATATACTTTCTTTCGATGTCAGTCCTTTCGTTTTAGTATTGGTTCTACACTTTGCAGTGTAACAATTCCTATCATTCACAAAAATAATTAATATACACTGTGAGTTCAATTGCCTCACTGTAAGTTACTTTATTTAATAACTATAACATTAGTCTTCACTACCATGCCAATATACCTCCCCCACTTTTTTTGTTATTGTCATCTTACTTGTAATATAAATTTAAGAGCCAGTTTTATTTTTTTCAACATTTATTTTCCCTTCAGAACTAACCATATTCCAAGCTTTATTTTTCTGCTCAATTTATTAATTTGTATCATTCCTATATTTCTGTGTTAATAAAAACGATAATATCAGTCTTCTTCAATACTCACTCTAAGCCTGATGCTGACAAGAAATAAGGTGGAACAATCAAATTACCAGGGCTGACAGTACAAAAGATGTAAAAACTCATCATTTAGAGCATCCCAATATATATTCCTCCTAGAGGAACCAAATGTGTCGTCTTCAGCTAAGCTTACTTTAAAATGTTTCATTTAATTCACATAACAATCTTATATACTACGTATTTTAATCTCAATTGAGACACATAATTCTTTGAGAATTAAGTAGCTTGCATAAGGCCACATCATAATGTGTCTAGAGATCTAGGATTCAGACCCAGTTAGGCTGATTGCAGAACTTGTACTCACAAATATCACCATGTTGCCCATCTCTGTCTGGCTGGGCTCCCCTTCGCTGCTCTTTTCTGCCTTCTTTTATCAGACTTCACTTTGTTTCTCTCCTCTTTCTCTCATATTCTGGACAAGAGGAGCACAGGATGTCACACCAGATAGGACAAAGAATTGAGAACACATGTCTCATGTCCTCTCTCTCTCTACCAACTAGCTGTACATTTCTTCCTATTAAAAAAAAAAAAAAAAATAAAAAAAAAAAAAAAAAAAAAACTCTCTGAAAAGATAACTTCTAAAAGCTGAAAATGAGTTAAATTTAATATCAAAAGGTTCTATTATTGCAGGGTATTGAGTGCCTTTAAGATTTTATTTTATAGATGGAAAAAATGAGACAGAGCACTGAAGGGATTTGCCTCAAAATCACACATCTAGTAAACGGCATAATTGAGCAGAAGACCTCGGTCTTCTGAGTCTTGTATCCACTCCACTGTTTCCCAAAATATGGGCTGTTGAATGAGTTACAACTCTCAAGGTAATTTTAGCTGTTACAGGGCAACAACATTAGATAGCAGTAAATCACGTACTGAGAAAGTTATTCCCATTTCAGTTCCTTGCAATCCTTCAATGAGAAACTCACTTTAATGTTAGTATATCTTTTAACCTCACTTAAACAATCCTCAATCCTTGCTATTCTGTATCGAAAAACATGAAACGAATGGCACACCAAACGCCTGTGTCTTTCCACTGCCTTTGAGGAGCAAAATATTACTAGAGTTAAAGAATGTATGAGCCTTTCTCTTATTTTTATCCTTCTCCCTTTCCACTGTATTCATGAATTACAATTTGGGGATTTCAAAGGAATTTAATTTACCATGTATCAATCTATTTTTAAATTGTAAGGAACTATTTTGCATTTAAAAATACACTCAAATGCTATCAAATTATGAATATACTTCTGAAACTCAAATTTTAACACAGTTATATTATCTTTCTGAGATTTATCCATGTTGATGCCTATGGCTTTCATTCATTCATTTTTATTGCTGTATATTATTCCATGTGTCTCTTCTGTCACTATGCATTTTAATTGTCTCCTCCCCCACAACTTGTTTTTTTATACAAGTAAAGTTACTTTGAGTATTCATATTTATGCTGGATTGTTAATAGGTGCACATGTTCCTATAATTTTTTGAAAATGGGAGAGCAATGACCGAGTCTGTATATTTTCTAGATTGTGCTATTTTTTTTTCTAAAGTGGTGATCCTAGTTTTATACTCCGACATAATTAATTGAGTATCGTTAGTCATTGCCATGCTCATATTTACAATTCTGATGTAATGAGTAATTGTGTCTTTTAATTGTGTTTCCCTAAATATTAGTGAAGTTAAGTGTCTTTAATATGTTTCTTATTCATTTTTATTTACTCTTGTGTCAACTGCATTTTCATATGTTTGCTTACTTCTCATCCATTTTTTACCTTAAATATTTACATATTTGTGACTTTTAGATATTGTTTTTATATTCTAGACACAATTTCCTGTTGGTTTTATGTTTCTGCTATATTGTCTCAGGATAGAACTACTATTCTTAATTTATTTTTGTTGTTTAAGGGATTAAGTTATGAAATCCTTCCCTTTTGAAGATTTAAAATATATTGTTATATTTTATTCTAACACAGATACAATCTCCTATTAAACATATACAGCCCTATAGATAATCATATATGCAAATGATAATTTTAATTTTCTCCAAAGGTCATTTATCTATGTACTTATTCATTCATTAAATTATTTATTTGTTCTTTAGTTTACTTACAACCTAACAAAAGTTTAAAGACTAAACATTTAGTCTGGCATTACAATCTTGATTTCAAAGTTTTGTATATAGATTATACAAACTGTACAAACAAATTACAATTTGCCCTTGGTTGAGATAAATTACTTTTATTGGATGGAAAGGTTCTTTTTCAGCCTTAATTTGATAATTATTTTTTCATGTAGTCGTTGGTCCCATGGCATGAAGAATATTAAATGTTATATATTCACACAATTATTGGTGTGATCATTGGCTATTTCTCTTTATTAATGTATGGAATTACGTTTACAGAATTTGTATATTTATTCAACCTTACATTTACGGAATCAACCTAGATGCCCATCAGTTGTGAACTAGATAAAAAACTGTGGTATATATATACCATATGATACTACATAACCATAAGAAAGAACAAAATAATGTCCTTTGCAGCAATATGGATGCAGCTGAAAGCTGTTATTTTAAGTTAATTAACACAAAAATAGAAACCAAATACCACATATTCTCACTTATAAGTGGGATCTAAATATTGAGTACACATGGACATAAAAATGGGAACAGCAGACACTGGGGACTACTGTCAGGGAGAGGGTGGAGAAAGGCAGGGGTTGAAAAGCTACCAATTGGGTACTATGCTCACTACCTAGGTGATGGAATTATTCATACACAAAACTTTAATGACACACAGTTTATCCATGTAACACATGTGCCCCCGAACCTAAAATAAAATTGAAAAGAAAGAAAAGTTGATTTTGACATGATTAAAATTATATATATAATTATGTAAATATACAAATATATAAGAAAATTTACCACCCCACCACATATATATGTAAAGTGCTGTGAATAGTCTGAGATTTTATGGTACTTCCAAGCAAGGGGTTAGCAAGTTTAACAGATACTCGCAGAAGACATGAAACTCTTGGGTCAAAGATAAAAGACTTTAATATGCATAGCAATAATTGTAATTGGAGTATCAGCATGGAGAATTCTCTCCCAATAATGTATCATCCTCATTTCTACACTGTCTTGCTTTTTGGCAATTTTTTCCACAATTACATCATTCAGTAGATCACACCGATTGATTTGACTGACAAGGCTGGAACTAAATTCATTCATTTTGGCTCACTCAATATTTAATTAAAACTACTTATAAACAAGACTCCAAACAGCACTTGAGGCTAACCTTCAATATTTGGCTCAACTGTGTCCACAGGGTTCTGGAGATAGCCAGGTAAACAATTCCATAAAGTTTAAGAGTCTACCTTAAAAAGCCAAATGGCTTTCCACTTAAGTTTCTGTCAAGCCTTTCTACTCGACCCAAGGCTTTAGTCAAGGCAGAGCGCCATGTAGTAGCAATCTCACGGGCTATATATTGACTTACAAGGAGGAAATCTGAATCTGTTCTATCATTTATGATCATTCTGGCTAGTGAGTTGCAATCCATCTGAATGCCAGGGATAAAGCAGTATCATTAATCACTTCATGTAAATTCTGGAACCAATGTTGTATTAACTTCTGCAACTGGATGAGTCCAACGATGGGAATAACTGTCCATTGTTAACATATAGCAATAAGTCAATTATCCTTACAGAAAGCTCCCCTAAGGAAACAAAGGTAGCCATATTTTAGAGGGATCTCCAAGTTATCTGAGGGATACATGTTCTACTGATTGAACTTCCATAAACCCATAAATCAAAGTCCACTTTGAGCCAGAAATTTTGATTTTGGTGACAAAGTAGAAGGATAATGTTTCCCCAAAAGAGATAACTGAATCACCTTCAGGTAAAGTTGCATACTACTGGGGCCATGTTTTTTTTTAAATGTATTATTTCCATTTGACAATTAATGCTTATTAGGTCCTTCCAATCTTATTAGTCACTGTATTCAAGTTTACTCACCTCTAAAAGGCAAAACTTGACTGAGGAATAACAAGCCTTCCATGGTATAGACATTCACTTTTGACAAAATGCGGCCCCACTCCCAGAAACCCCACCACCTCAGTAGCAAACAAATAACTGTTTTTCAAAATGGATATATCTCTATGCCAGGGAGATGATGAATCCAAAACACTAACATGTGCCTCCCTTTGCTGGAGTCTCTGATAAACAAAATAATCAGTGATAGAGACTTTATAGTTCAAAACTTCGTTAGATTATTTGCCTTGAATGCAGAGAGCATGCTAGAGCTTGCTAAATGTCTTTTCCAACCCTGACTATTCATGTGGGCCCATTTCTAAGTGTGATAATTTGTGGTCTATGATAATTTGTGATATATGAGTACAACTGTAATAAGAAAGTGAGGTATATTTCCAATACTCAAAGAAACCAGAGATAAGAGTCAGAAGTTCAAAGAGATAAGAGTCAAGGTTCAAAGAGATCAAAGATTTTTCTAGACTACTGAAGGAATTGAGCACTGTGAATTTCCCCACATAGTCCAACAAAATCTTTCTTAGCAAGAGGGCCTCTGAAAAAATTTTCATAGGAGAATAACACTGCACTCAGATCTATTGAGTCTGGCAGGTCAGAAGTCCTGCCAGCCAACATGACATCATCTATATAACAAAAGCTTTGGACCTCAGACAGTAAAGCCTCTCACATTAAATTCTGATCTGACTTCTGGCAAAAATAAGGTATTGCAAACTTATATTGGAGAACTTACCACATGAATGCTAATTAGTCTTGGTCATCAGTTGCCAGTAGGATATAAAAGAGGTTGTTAGCAATGTCAGCAATGTCTAAGACAGCATACTCAGTGCCATCAGTCTAAGTTATGGATTCAGTGTCAATCACAGTGTCTGAAACAGGGCCATGGGACCAACGACTACATGCATGTGAAAAAAATGCACTGTAAGTCTTTAGATCACATGAGCCTTTTTCACTAGCTCACATTGCTGTTACACTGAAATATTTCATCTCTTACTACTCCTGCTGCCTTTAAGTCCTTAATCAAGGCTGTTTTTCATTTCTCCACGTGTGATTTTATCTTGCTTCTGTTGGACTATCAGAGACGGAACACAAGTTTGTTCAATGTGATTTATTTTGTTTTTGGTTTTGTTGTTCTATTTTGTTTCATTTTAGGATTTTAGCAGCCTGAAGCCATCGTTTTTATTTTGTCTCTAGTGACAGGCGGAAAAGAGGGATGAGGGAGGGGCTTTATTGGCCCAACCAGAAACAGAAACTAAGAACCCATGACTGTATTCTTTCCCTTGGGCACCCCTATCAAGGAGGTGTTTAGAGAATGATTAATGTGTCCCACCACCTCTTCTCTACATGCACCTCTTCCCGATCAGGTGGGTCCCCTTGGAACTCAAGAGCCCTCACATTACATGCGTGTAAAACAGCAGTCATAATTAAGCATACATAGAAGTCACAACAGGCACTGAATCATTGCAAAGGGCCTCACCTATGAGGTAACTTTTGCTTCTTTTCCATGCTTCAAAGATCAGTCCAAATCCATCACCTAACCCTGAGTTCTTCCTGCTCAGTAAGAGTGGATAAGGTGGTGACATGGGTGCCTTTATTCAACAGAACCATAAATGTGTGGGTCTCTCCCCTCGCCAAAGTTCTTCAGTACACACAGATGAGTATGTATGGGTTTTGGGTTCCCTTTGGAGAAATGGAGATCTCAGCTGCACCTATGGTCCTGTTTTTTTCTTGAAGCAGCTGAAGCCACACTAGATGGAAGAAAGGATCAAGGGGCATCAAAAGAGAAAGTGGCTCAGCACTAATAAGCATGGATGTGCATTTACTTTTAAATTCAGAGAACATGGCTTGTTGCTAAATCACGTAAATTTCTGATGTTTTCAGCTCAATCAATGCTTTATTATATGATTAGATCTTCATGACTAATGCCATCTATTTCGTTCATGAAGATCCCTTGACTAAGCCATATTTCTTTCTGGATGGGTTCGCAGAACTTGCTCTCTTTGGCTGACTTGAGCTTGACTGGTTCATTTAGGATTTTTTTTTTTTTTTTTTTTGTCTACACTAATCTAGACGACTTCTTTTATTGCCATAATATTTCCAAAGTTTTCACCTGGTTTTAACATAAGAATGGGAGACTTCAAGCATAATGGGAATAATTGCACAAATTTATCTATATTTCTTAGTGACAGTTTCTTATTCTCTGGGAAGTTACCTTCATCAGTAACGTAAACCCAATCTGGGGCAATAATATCTGTTTTCTTCCAGCTTTTAAAAACCTTAGAGCCACATTCTGAGTTCATAAATAACAGCTGTAAAGTATTTATCATCTGTGTGCTCGTATTTTGACATTTAACTTGTACTAATTTTGTCTATATCTGCATTATCCCTGGTTCTAATACTTTATTTTTATTCAGGGCTATAATTCTGTTATTAAAATTTATCTTCAAACTTTAAATTATGTATTTGTCATTATATACATAAACATATGTAGATATAGGTAATTCTTCATGAATTTCCAAATATATTTGACAATTTTTGTACAGTGCTGAAACTTCAACGATAGTTAGACTGTGGCTGCTTTTTTTTTGTTGTTTGTTTGTTTGTTTGTTTTTATTTCCCATGAACATCTACACATGTGGAAGCACACATACATACTAAAGCCACAAACTTCACAATCAGGCAAAAACATGTAGATAGATTAGAAAAACTTTATTGCCACTTCTGGATAACTTTTTTCTCTGCAAGATGGTAAATTTAGTTGTTTTGCTTGTGTGAACAGCAACTCACTGTTAGAAATTTTTCCTATTCAATTGCACCAATATAATGCAGACTTATTTCCCTAATAAACTTCATTGCATCCCCAACTATGAATGCATTTTGTTTATTAAAACAGCATCAAAATTCTTTTGTTGAAACATCATCAGAACTAAAATATTTCAAAGTGTCTTCTGATTCGTTTAGATTGAACTTAGAATGTTTCATTCTATTTTTTCATTCCAAATTGACCTCAGGTCTTGATTATTATCCTTGTGGATTTTCAAACAGGTATTCTAGCTTTTCTGATTTGCAAGCAGAAATCTTGAAGTCTTGATTACAAATATTATATTTTAAACTAATATGTTCTTCAAAAGCAGTATCTGGTAAAGTTTAATTGACATGGCACAGAAACATAAAACATACAAAGAACCAGCTCAATATCATAATACAGATTGGTTGGGGAGCTGAAAGTAGAATTTTAACCTATTCTTTTCAGTCTTTGCTTACTAAAAGAAAATAATTTTTTTGGATTAAGATAGGAGTAGAAAAATTCTAGATGACCTCCAAAGTCAGCCCTTTTCTAAAACATCTAGACCTCACACAGCTTATATAAATAACTCTTTCTCTTTGTATATGTGTGTGTTTGTGTGTTTAATAGCTTTATCTCAAACTTACTCTCAAAGCAAAAACAAAACAAATAAAGAAACCTCAATATCTATTTGATGTGCACTACAATTCAAGTAGTTGGCAAAATGTAAGCATGATGTAGGGATAATGAACAAGAAAATGAAATTGTGGATTCCATGCCCACAAATTATCATTTTCATATAGAAATTTAATATGAGGGAACCCTAATCTAGTAATTTTATTTAGGTAGTGAATGACACATTCATATACCTAACCACAGAATGAATGATTATACCGAGGATAAAGAAGAAAATAATTATTATAATGTTGATGTGTTTGGAAAACAGTCTATTTCTTTATTTTTTCAAATGTTTGCTTTAAATAATCATGGCAAAGAATATATATATTATATATATGTGTGTATATATATGTGTGTGTGTGTGTGTGTGTGTGTGTGTGTGTGCGTTTCTAATGTAGTAAACATAGTAGCATATTGGACTATATAAATACAATGTCATGTTTTCATAATACTCCCTGTTTTACTATCCATGCTTAGTTGTGGCCACACATTTCTAAAGTGAGACAATAAATTCTTGTGAGTTGTGGTTTGTTTTCCTTGAGTAGAGGAAAAATTGTGTCATCTGCTGAATTTATGTTGCTATAGATATTCATTCAGTGTATTTTTTTCCCCATTTTATCTAAGACATACTCTGGCTCTGCTAGAGTGACCAGGTGGGCTGACTATCCTAGTCACTTCAGTGGCTAAGAGATGCTGATCAGTTAGAACACCTAGATGCATTTGCTAGCTCAGATACCCTGACCAGACTGGAAACTTTGACCTTTTTGGACATAGTGATTTCCCTGAAAATCTCACCACATAGGTTGTATTCCCCTACTAGATAACTAGAACTTCTATTTGCTGGGAAGGTTCAGATGTACCAGTTTCTTCCTATACACAGTCTGGAGTAATCTCACTGAGAAACCCATACTGGTATGGACCAACAAACAACTATAATGACATGATCACCCCAATCCTTACAGGCCCCTTATATCATGAGCTCTAATGACCCAATTGCAGGGAAAAGAGGAGATGAGATGAGACCAAGAGCTAAAAGATACCATCTCCCTTCTACCTATATATCACATAGTAATATGTTCCATCAAATATCAATTAGACATGTATTCATTTGACCACTATAGCCAGGTAGTAAGGGTTGCAAAAAAATATGAAAATTATATTGATACCGGTAGATTACAGGAAGATGATAATTATATTAAAAATAAGTTTCCAACTATTGACTCCAGCTTTTTGAAAACTATATTAGAATTTCCACAAAATACAACCTCAGGATCTGCCACCTCTTTTCCATTAATGAAGCTCATATATGTTTTTAAGATTTGCCTAATCTTTTGACCATGAGAAAGTGACAAATTTTGACAAAGTTGCTGTTCATTACTATATTAGTCCATTCTAATGCTGCTATAAGGACATACCCGAGACTGGGTTGTATATGTACAACCAGTACATACACAACCCAGTCTCGGGTATGTCCATATATATATATGAAACAAGTATATATATATAAAGATTTAATTGACAATAGCTCAGCAAGGCTTGGGGAGGCCTCAGGAAACTTATAATTATGGAGGAAGGGGAAGCAACTTGTCCTTCTTCACATGGCAGCAGGAAGAACAAGAGTGAAGGAAAGGGAAAACCCCTCATAAAACCATTCGATCTTGCAAGAACTCACTATCACAAGAAGAGTATGGAGATAACCGCCCCCATGATTCAATTACCTTCCATCAGGTTGCTCCCAGGAAATGTGGGGATTATGGGAACTACAGTTTAAGAGGAGAGTTGGGTGGGGACATAGCCAAACCATATCAATTATCAAAATGTAATAGTCATGCAAGCCTGAATTTTCTTTTTAAAGTGTTTGAAATCATATTAAACATTGTAACTGAGAAGAAAGAGGTTGTCAGTTGCAATTAAACTATGTTATAGCTTATAAATTTAAGATAGTGTTATAGCTTATAAATTTAAGATAGTGTTAATATTCTGATTATGACTAATGTTCCTAAGTACAAAAGAGATAGAAAGAAAATGGGGAAACAATGTGGAAAGACAATACTCATAAAAGAAAATTCATATAGCCAAAGCACATATATTTAATATTAAAGAATTTTGCATTTTCTAATACTTTAAACTACTGATGTGAAAATACAATAAAATCCTTATTTGTATGTATAAGATGGGAGTTCAGTTATTATAATAAAATCTGAAATAATTAAATTTTTATATTCCTGAAGATGAAATACATATATAATCTTTATCTTACTTTTGAACTATGATTTGTTCAGCAATAAATCTTATCGTAGTGACAAACTAATAGAATAAAAAAGTGACTGAAAAAATGACAACAAAATACCAAATTTTATGGTAATGGCAATATCAGATTTAACATTTTAAAAATATTGTTTTCAATGTTTTATTAACTGGAGGAGTAGCTGTTTATGACTTCAACATCATAAAACATTCCCTTTGAGTTACTAATATGATCAATTTTTTACAATGTCAGCTAAATAAAGAATGCTTATTATTCAAAAATTTTTAAATGCTCAACTTCTTTAGAAGTTAGGTCACTGTAATTGACAAATAAAGAGATTGATGCATTTTGATGTATTCGATTCTTCAAAATTAAATAAATAAACCATAATATCCAGGTTGTAAGAATTAAAGAAAATAGATTATCTCATTGACAGGAAGTTCCAAATTTGTAAAGCCTCATAAAGAAAATTCTAACATATGCATTAAAATTAAAATAGCTCTATATTTTGACTAAGAAATCCCTCTTTTGAGACCCTTGCTTACAATAATAAAATGGGAGGAGACAGAGAAAATGGTGGAATACAAAGCTCTACTAATTGCCCCCACAACAAGGACAACCAAGTTAACAACTATGTACACAGAAAAAACATTTTAGTAGACCAAAAATTGGGTGAGCACTCACAGTACCTGGTTTTAACTTCATATCACTGAAGCAGACACTGAAGAGATGGAACAGTCCTGAATCACTGATGCCAACCCTCCTCCACCTCTGGCAGCTGCTACATGTAAAGCCTCTCTGGGCACTAGGGGAGGAAGAACACAGCAACTGTGAGGCACCAAACTCAGTGCTGTCCTGTTAGAGCAGAAAGGAAAGCCAGATCAAACTCAGTTGATGCCCACCCACAGAAGGAACATTTAAACCAGCTCTTGCCAGTTCAGAATAGCAGATCCCAGCAGTCCAAACTTGAGTGCCCACAAACCTTACCTCCCAGGGCCAAAGTGCTCTCAGTCTTTGTGGTTATATCAGTGCTTATTATCAGGCCTTAGATGAGAGTCAGAGCTGCATTGACTTCAGCTCTGAACCAACACAGATGTGCTGGTGGCCAAAGGGGTGCTTGTGTCATCCACACCTAGCTTTAGGTGACTCAGAACAGAGACAGGCAATCTGCACGTTTTGGAGGAAGTAAGGAAAGGGAACACATGTCTCTGCCTAGTAATCGAGAAGTCTGCAAGAATCACAGTGTTACTGGGCTTGGGTTTTCCCCTAAAACAGAAACAGCTTATATCACAATACCCATGTCCTGTCAAATAACAAGAAGGCCTTCCCAAGAAGGTTGTCTACAAATAAGCCCAGATAGTGACTACTACAATAAATACCTAACTCTCCAATGCCCAGATGCCAAATAACATCTACTATTAACAACATCATTATTCAGGAAAACATGACCTCACTGAATGAATCAAACAAGGCACCAGGGACCAATCCTGGATAAATAGAGATATGTGACCTTTCGGACAGATAATTCAAAATAGTTGTGTTGAGAAAACTCAAAGAAATTCAAGATGTCGCAGAAAATGAATTCAGAATTCTATCAGATAAATTTAACAGAGATTGAAATAATATAAAAATAATCACATAGAAATTCTGGACTTGAAGAATGCAATTGGCATACTGAAGAATGCATCAGAGTCCCTTAAATAGTAGAATGACTCAAGCAGAAGAAAGAATTAGTGAACTTGGAGACAAGCTATTTGAAAATGCACGGTCAGAGGAGACAAAAGAAAAAAAGAATAGAAAACAATGAAGCATGCCTATAAGACCCAGAAAATAGTCCCAAAAGGGCAAATCTGAGTTATTGGCCTTAAAGAGGAGGCAGAGAAAGAAATAGGGGTAGAAAGTTTATTCAAAAAGATAATAACAGAGAACTTCCCAAACCTAAGCAAAAGGAAGTTACAGAACACCAAGCAGATTTAACCCAAAGAAGCCTATCTCAAGGCATTTGATAATCAACCCCCCTAAAACCAAGGATAAAGAAAGGATCCTAAGGGAATCAAGAGAAAAGAAACAAGTAACATACCATGGAGCTCTAATATGCTGGCAACGCGCATTTCATTGGAAATTTTACAGGCCAGGAGAGAGTGACATCACATATTTAAAGTGCTAAAGGGAAAAAAAAAGAAACCTAGAATAGTATATCCAGTGAAATTATCCTTCAAACATGAAGAAGAAATAAAGACTTTCCCAGAAGAATAAAAGATGAGGGATTTCAGCAATAGCAGACCCATCTACAAGAAATGCTAAAGGAAGTATTTCAATCAGAAAGAAAATAACATTAGTGAGCAATAAATAATAACCTGAAGGTACAAAACTTACTGGTAATAATCAGGACACAGAAAAACACAGAATATTATAGCACTGTAACTCTGGTGTGTAAACTACTCTTATCCTAAGTAGAAAGACCAAACAATGAATCAATAAAAAATAACAACTACAGCAACTTTTCAAGAGATAGTACAATAAAATATAAATACAAACAATGAAAAGTTTAAAAGTGGGGGGACAAAGTTAAGGTGAGTTTTTATTGGTTTTCTTTTTGCTTGTTTGTACAGTGAGTATGAAGTTAGCAGGTTAAAATAATAGGTTGTAAGGTGGTATTTGCAATCCTCGTGGCAACCTTGACCCAAAAAGCATACAATGGATACACAAAAAATAAAAAGCAAGAAACTAAATCATGTCACCAGAGAAACTCACCTTCATAGAGGAAGACAGGAAGAATGAAAGAAGGAAGAGAAGACCACAAAATCACCAGAAAACAAATAACAAAATGGCAGGAGTTAAGCCCTTACTTATCAATAATAACATTGAGTGTAAATGAACTGAACTCTCCAATCAAATCAAAAGACATCAAAATCAAAAGAAAAAGAAGGTCACTATACAATAATAAAGTGGTCAATTCAGCAAGAGGATACAACAATTGGAAATATATATGCACCTGATACTGGAACACCCAAATATATAAAGGAATTATAGCTAAAACTAAAGAGAGAGCTAGGCCTCAATACAATAATAGCTGGCAACATCAACACCCCATTTGCAGCATTGGACAGTTATTCCAGACAGAAAATCAACAAAGAAACATCAGACATAATCTGCACTATAGATCTAATGTATCTAATTGATATTTACAGAACATTTCATCAATGAGCTGCAGAATATACATTCCTTTCCTCAGCATATGAATTATTATCAAGGAAAGACAATATGTTAGGTCACAAAACAAACTTTAAAACATTAAAAAAATGAAAATAATATCAAACATCTTCTCTGACCACATGGAATAAAACTAGAAATTAATAACAAGAGGAATTTAGGAAACTATGCAAATACATAGAAGTGAAACAATATGCTCCTGAGTGACCAGTAGGTGAATAAGAAATTAAGAAGAAAATTGAAAAATTTCTTGAAAGAAATGAAATTGGAAACATAACATACCAAGACCTATGGGATACAGCAAAAGCAGTACTAAGAGGAAAGTTTATAGCTATTGTTGCTTAAAAATGGACAAATTCCTAGATACATAAAACCTACCAATATTGAATCAGGAAGAAATCCAAAACATGAACAGACCAATAATAAGTAATGAGATAGAAGCTATAATAAAATGTCTCCCAGTCAAGAAAAGCCCAGAACACAATGCTTTCACTGCTGAATTCTACCAAACACTTAAAGAATAACTAATACCAATCCTACTCAAACTATTCCAAAAAATAAATAAGGAGGGAATACTTCCAAACCCATTCTATGAGGCCAGTATTACCCTGATACCAAAACCAAAGAGTGATACATTTAAAAAAAAGAAAACTATAGGTCTATATATCTGATAAATATTGATGCAAAAATTCTCAACAAAACACTAGAAAACCAAATTCAACAATACATTAGAAAGATCATCCATCATGACTAAATGGGATTTATTCCTGGGATACAAGGATGGTTCAACATATGCAAATCAATCAACACAATACATCAAATCAAGAGAATAAAGGGTAAAAACCATATGATCAATGGAATTGATGCTGGAAAACCATTTGATAAAATTTAACATCCCTTCACAATAAAAATCCTAAAAAAACTGAGTACAGAAGAAACTCACCTCAATATAATAAAAGCCATATATGACAGACCCACAGTTATTATCATGTTGAATAGGGAAAAATTTAAAGTCTTTTCTATAAGATCTGGAATGCTACAAGGATGCCCATTGTCAGCACTGTTATTGAACATAGTACTGAAATTCCAACTACAGCAATCAGACAAGAGAATGATATGAAGGGCATCCATATTGGAAAGGAAGAAGTTAAATTATCCTTGTTTGAGGATGATATAGTCTTATATTTGGAAAAACCTAATAGACTCCACAAGAAAACTACTAGAACTGATAATTACATTCAGTAAAGTTGAACAATACAAAATCAATATGCAAAATTCAGTAGCACATCTACATGCCAACAATGAATTATGTGAAAGTAAAATTCAAAATGTAATCCCATTTGCAATAGCCACACATAAAATTAAATACCTAGGAATTAACCTAACAGAAGAAGTGAAAGATCTCTATAATGGAAACTATAAAACACAAATGAAATAAATTGAAGAGGACACACACAAAAAAATGGAAAATATTCTATGTTCATGGATTGGAAAAATAAGTATATTTAAAATGTCCATACTACCCCAAGCAAACTACCGATTCAATGTAATCCCTATCAAAATAACAATAACATTCTTCACAGAAATAGGAAAAACAATTCCAAAATTTATGTGGAACCACAAGAGACCCAGAATAGCCAAAGCTATCCTAAGCAAAAAGAACAAACTGGAGGAATCACATTACCTGACTTCAAATTATACTAGAGAGCTATAGTAAGCAAAACAGCCTGGTATTGGCATAAAAACACACATAGACCAATGGAACCAAACAGAAAGCCCACAAACAAATCCACACACCTACAGTGAACTCATTTTTGACAAAGGTGCCGAGAACATTCACTATGGAGAAGACAGTATCTTCAAAAAATGATGCTGGGAAAACTGGGTGTCCATATGCAAAATAATAAAACTAGACCCCTATCTCTTGCCATACACAAAATTAAATTAAAATGGATTAAAGACTTAAATCTAATACTTCAAACAATGAAACTACTACAAGAAAACATTAAGCAACATCTCTAGGACATTGGTTTGGGCAAAAATTTTTTGAGTAATAGCCCGCAAGCACAGGAAACCAAAGCAAAATGGACAAAATGATCACATCAAGTTTAAAAGTTTCTGAACAGCAAACAAAACAATCAACAAAGTGAAGAGACAACTCACAGAATGTGAGAAAATATCTGCAAACTACTCATCTGACAAGGGATTAATAGCCAGGATATATGAGGAGCTCAAACAACTCTATAGGAAAAATTCTAATAACCCAATCAAAAGATGGGCAAAAGATTTGAATAGACATTTCTCAAAAGAAGACATACAAATGGCTACAGGCATATGAAAATGTGCTCAACATTATTGATCATCAGAGAAATATAAATTAAAACTACAGTGAAATGTCATCTCACCCTAATTAAATGACTTATATATAAAAGACAGGCAATAACACATGCTGGTGAGGATGTGGAGAAAAGGAACTCCCATACACTGTTGGTAGAAATGTAAACTAGTACAATCACTGTGGTGAACAGTTTGGAAGTTCCTCAAAAAACTAAAAGTAGAGCAACACTATGATCCAGCAATCCCATTGCTGGGTGTATACCCAAAAGAAAAAAAAAATCAGTATATTAAAGAGATATCTACATTCCTAGGTTTGTTGTAGCACTATTTACAATAGCTGAGACTTAGAAGCAACCTAAGTATCCATCAACAGATGAGTAGAAAGAAAATGTAGTACAATGGAGTACTATTCAGCCATTAAAAAGAATGAGATCCAGTCATTTGCAGCAAAATGGATAAAACTAGAGATCAATATGTTAAATGAAATAATCCAGGCACAGAAAGACAAACATCACATGTTCTCACTTATTTGTGTCATCTAAAAATCAAAACATATGAACTTGTGGTCATAAAGAGAAGAAGGATGGTTACCAGAGGCTGGCAATGGTAGTAAGGAATTATTGCAGAGTTGGGGGTGGTTAATAGGTACAAAAATATAGAAAGAATAAATAAGACCTAGTATTCGATAGCACAATAGGGCGACTACAGCCAATAATAACCTAATTGTATATTTTTAAATGACTTAAAGTGTAATTGGATTGTTTGTAACTGAAAGGATAAATGCTTGAGGGCATGGATACCCCCTTCTCCATGATTTGTTTATCTCACATTGCATGCCTGTATCAAAATATCTCATGTACCCCATAAATACATACTACTACTATGTACCCACAAAATTTTAAAAGTAATAAAAGTTAAAATAACAAAAAAATCTTAAAATTGCTACTGGAGAAGAATTATGGGGACAAAAATCAACCAAACAATCCCAGAAGATGCATTAACAAGATACCCAAATGAAATATTAATTTCATGTAGTGTTTTTAGTTATTAGACGGACTACTTATATCTACATCCAAAGAATAAATTTGAGCATATAAACTATTTTAATAATTTATTTATTTAATTATTTATTTTGTTTTGTTTTGTTTTGTTTTGTTTGAGATGGAGTCTGGCTCTGTCGCCCAGGCTGGAGTACAGTGGTACGATCTCAACTCACTGCAACCTCTGCCATCTGAGTTCAAGCCATTCTTCTGCCTCAGCCTTCAGAGAGACTGGGATTACAGGTGTGCACCACAACACCCGACTATTTTTTTCTTTTTACTTTTTAGTAGAGATGGGGTTTCATTGTGTTGGCTAGGCTGGTCTCGAACTCCTGATCCCAAGTGATCCATCCACTTCCCAAAGTGCTGAGATTACAGGTGTGTACCACTGTGCCTGACCAATAATTTTCTTTTATAAACAGAAATATACCTACAATAATAATTTTATATAAACATGGAGAAAATTGTTTAAGGATATGCCCAGAATGATGACATCAGATACATGAATATAAAATTATAGATGGTGAGAGAATGATTTTGTGGAATGTTGCATATATTTTATCATATGATAATATATGATAAATTAGACTTTATATTTCTATCTCTTATATGAAAGTTACACTAATTTTTTTTTT
>NW_016824250.1:1195878-1200022 GCF_001698545.2 Rhinopithecus bieti
AGAAATATGGAAACAAAAGTAATATCAGCTGTTACTTTGTGATAGAATTTCACTTTATTTTTTCAAACTTTATGTATTCTTTGAGTCATTAAAAATGCTTTTTTTCTAATAAAAATATAGCTATTTATTAATTTCTTAAAAACACACAAATACAATTTTAAATTAGAGGTGCTTCTATACTTCTGTTTTATCATTTAATTAAATTTGTAGTTTCCATTCATTTTCCTAGCTTGCAAAGACACAAACTCACTGCTAACTTTATCTTTTAAATGAGATATCTACAGTAATTTGGGATGTTTACTTCTTTCCTCAATATAATAAATTTCAAGATCTTCCATTTCTAGTTATCTTTGTTTAACCATATAAACTTGTCTTAGAAAGAAATCTGGAGCATATTATAAATAAATAGCTACATTTTCTCTAACAGTCTTTATTTTTCATTTTATTTTTTTAATATTATTTTAAAATTTTGTGGAGATGAGGTCTATTTTGCCCAGACTGCTCTCCAAATCCTAGGCTCAAGCGATCTGCCTGCCTCAGCTTCCCAAAGTGCTGGGATTACAAGTGTAAGCCCCCACATCTGGCCTCTAACAGTCTTTATATAATGAAGATGCACCCACATTTCTCTCTAAATATTGTCCTATAGAATTATTGTATCTTTAAACTGAATGCACATAATTATATAACTATAATGCCAAAATAACCTACAAATAAAAAAACAGAAAATCAAGAAAATGCAAAAGGTAATTATGTTTGATTTAAACATGAAATCATTTTAATGATTTAATAAGAGCTAATAGAGATTTGTTATATCCATTCAATCTACAAACTAAACAAAATTCTAAAATATTCTGTGCATTTAAAATAAAGCCGTATATAAAAATCTTTTGTCATCTTTTATTTAAACTGAAGTATATGTTAATCCTATTTCCAAAACTGAGCTTTACAAACAGGTTCCAGTGTATTTGGGAATGAATAAACGTTTTATAAAACAGTGACATATTAGCATTCATACCAACCTAACATAATAGTTTCACCTTGTGATGTATTCCAAACATGAAGCATTTTGTTACAACAAAATAGACAGCCTCCAAATCCTAAACATGGGATTCACTTTCATCCCTAAAAGTGTTTTGGAATAAAATTCTTAGACTTTTCTTATTGTCTTCCTTTTAATTTTTTTTTACTACTGGCTTACACTTTTCTTTTGACAAGTAGTCCAATTTAGTGCATATTAACTGAGAATACTTTGTGTACCCAGCAGAGAGTTGGCAATAAAACTAAGATATCTAATTTTGCAGAAATATGGGTGATAAAACTAAGATACCTTCAAAAGCTCATAAAATATTTAAAATAAAATATTTATATTTATGACATTATTACCAGATGGCATTATACAGTAAAGACACAATTAAAATAATTACTTGAAATACTAATGAATACTAAAGAAGGAATAGGAAAGATAGATACACAGACAGGACTTGAATTCATTTGATTTTAATACGTAATACTGAGCTTTCACAGTACTGATTTGTTTCACATGAAACTCTTGACAGTTATAAGTAGAACTTCACAAAAGTAAATATGTAAATGTGTATCTTTTATTTTAAATACATCTCTTGAAGAAATAAAATACATTAAGCCAATATAATGGAATATAATTTCTGCATTCACAAGACACTTAAAAATAGGCTCTGAAACCCGATAATGAGATAAACATTAAAGGATAATGAGTATCTTCATGTTTTTGTCTAAATAGTAATAGATTTCTGTGTTGCTATGTATTGAGTCACTTGGAAAAAAGTCAAAAGCCAAAATGTAAAGTGTGACGCCCATTCCATGATTGACCCTAATGATATCAAATATTCACTATTAGTTTGTTAGTCCTAGTAGTCACAATAAAAAAAAAATCTTTTAAAAAATAGGTATTATTATTATTATTATTATTATTATTATTATTGACATGGAGTTTCGCTCTTTCACCCAGGCTGAAGTGAAATGGCGCAATCTCGGCTCACTACAACCTCAGCCTCCCAGGTTCAAGTGATTCTCCTGCCTCAGCCACCCGAGTAGCTGGGATTATAAACTCGCGCCACCACGCCCGGCTAATTTTTGCATTTTTAGTAGAGACAGGGTTTCCCCACATTAGCTAGGCTGACCCCTGACCTCAGGGAACTCATCCACCTCAGCCTCCCAAAGTACTAGGATTACAGGCATGAGCCACCGCACCCGGCCACTAAAATTAGTTGTATTAATACATTTTACTTAACCAGTTTCAACATATAAGCGACATGAAAATAGTGAGATATTTTACTTTCTTGTAATTTTTACTAAGTCTTTAAAACCCAGGGTATTTTACTTACAGCCCATCTCAGTTAGGACCAACCACATTTCAGGGGCTCAATGGACACTTGTGGTGAGTAACAACCCTATGGAAAGTACAGACCTAGATATTTTCTCTCTCCATCTCCTGGCAGCTAAGGGTCCTTCACTAGGACCCCGCTACTCAGGAATTTAAATCTTGACTGTGTAATTCATGGCCATTGAATTGTATTAGAGCAAGAGCAAAGGTAGTTTTTACAGTATGCTTGCTTTCTGCCCAGACTATTCCAGATAAAAGATGGTTTTGTGACTTTCAACTTTTTGCTTCTCTGAAGTTACTTTATTTAATTAAAGGCTAGTTTCTAAATCTGCTTTTCCTCTTTCTCATTGCTTCTCTGAGCCTGATATCCTTCCAAACAATACTATAATTATTTTTTAGGAGAAAGACAAAGACGGATACTGTTATTTGAAGCTAATGTATTCCTAATTCATATATAATAAAATTTTTAATAAAAGTGAAAATACTGGCTGGGCAAGGTTGGCTCACACCTGTAATCCAAGCACTTTAGAAGGCCGAGGCAAAAGGGTTGCTTGAGTCTGGGCAATATATTGAGATACCTGTCTCTACAAAAAGAAAATTAGCCAGGCATAGTGGCATATGCCTGTAGTCCCAGCTACTCAGTAGGATGAAGTGGGAGGATCGCTTGAGTGCTTGAGTGCAGGAGGTTGAGGCTAGAGTGAACTGTGATCGCACCACTGTACTTCAGCCTAGGTGACAGAGCGAGATGCTGTTAAAAAACAAACAAAACAAAAAAAGAAAATACTAACCGTGCTCAAATTTAAACTTTATTTTAAAATATCCACAATACGGAGTTATTGTATATAGAGACTGTTCTTCTTTAGTAATAAAACATAAATTGTGAAGTACTGTGCATACTCTGGATTACAGGCGAGGTAATTAATTGCAACTTTGGAACTACCTTCATTCTTTCACTTATTTACTATCTCTTTATACATTTTTTCAACAAATATTTATGGAAATATGTTCAAGACACACTGAGACATAAAGATGAATAGTAACACAGGATATCTAATTTAAGGTTTTCAAGTGGATTTTTATCACATACGTATGTATAAAATATAAGACCCATATCTCATGATTACAATAAACATGATTCTTTTAATGTGAGAGAATAAAGTGGCGATGGTTTGTAAAAGAGGTGTCAAATGTCCTAAGACTTAAGGGATGAGAAGAATTTTAATTTATAAAAATATGAATGACACAGAGGATTAAAGAAAAAAAGGTTCACAAAGGCTGGAAATCACACACAGAGCATAATTTGGACCCCAGAGTGACCAGTTTAACTGAAACATAATAGAGCTACAGTGGGGCAGTGATCTTGCCTGAATGTTATTCAACTGAAAATTTTTTAGATTTCAGTGATCCTCCAACACTTTATTACCTGGCTTCCTTTTTGTGAGTGGGGCACTTTGCAAGATAGGTAGTCTGAGAGCTGGAGCAGAACAATGCTAATTGGCCCATGTGACGATTAGACCCTGTGCCTTGACCTCATTAGCACCAGACTCTAAGCAGCTAAGGCGTCTAATTGGAACTGGCTCCAAGTAAAGGCCTTTCTTGTTACCTTCTTTTCCCTTTATTTTTTAAAAAGAAGTACAAATAAATATTCTATTAATATTACTCTGTACAAAACACTGCGTGAAACTTATCTTTATATACCCTTATTAACATTTTTAAAGTAGATGTCTAAAAGAGAATATTGTTACATATATGTGTGCATTTTATTTATGAGCTAATTAAAAC
>NW_016824250.1:1203777-1226747 GCF_001698545.2 Rhinopithecus bieti
GAAATTTTCCATTTCTTAATAGTAGATATGGGCCTATTCTGGTCATCTATTTATCTTTTTAATG
Organism: Rhinopithecus bieti; assembly: GCF_001698545.2. Classification (NCBI taxonomy): domain Eukaryota; kingdom Metazoa; phylum Chordata; class Mammalia; order Primates; family Cercopithecidae; genus Rhinopithecus; species Rhinopithecus bieti. The sequence goes on from NW_016824250.1 coordinate 1,203,842, forward strand.
AATTTTGGCAGTTTGTGTTTTCTTTTAAAATATCAAATACATTGGAAATAATTGTTTGTAATATGACCTTATTGTTCTAATGTCTATAGGCTTTGTAATTTCCTCTCATTGTTTTCTGATATTGGTAAGTTTTGTATTTTCTCTTTTTATACAATCAATTTCCTAATAGAATTTATAAATTTTGTCTTTTGAAAGAAAATACTTTTGGTGTTATTGTTTTTCTCTGTTTTAATTGTTTTCTATTTTCCCAAATCTTTTTGTTTCTGTTTTGATATTTCTTTTTGTTTTGAGTTTAGTATTTCTAGTTTCTAGTTTCTTAATTTCTAGTTTCTTTAAGTAAAAAGTTGAGCCTGAACATGAGGCTTTTGTGTTTTGTCTTTATTTCTTTATTAATTTTTATTTTTGTGTATTTGGGGGGCTACAAGTACAGGTTTCTTACATGTGTGTATCATGTAGTGGCAAAGTCTGGGCTTTTAGTTTAACTATCATTGGGCAGTGAAATTTTGTGATTTTCTTTTCTTTCTTACTTTTTTTTTTTTTCAGAGTCTTTCTCTGTCACCCAGTCTGGAGTGAAGTGGCACGATCTTGACTCACTGCAGCCTCCACTGCCTGGGTTCAAGCGATCCTCCTGCCTCAGCCTCCCGAGTAGCTGGGACTACAGGCGCTTGCCACCACACCCAGCTAATTTTTTTTCTGTATATATATTTTTTAATTTTCAGTAGAGATGGGGTTTCACCATGTTAACCAGGCTGGTCTCGATCTCCTGACATCGAGATCCACCCGCCCTGGCCTTCCAAAGTGCTGGGATTACAGGCATGAGCCACTGCATCCGGCCATTTTTGTGACATTCTAACATGAGCATTTTGACAGAATTTCTGTAAGTGTGGGTTTAAAGACATTTCTTACATTTTAGCATGTTATATTTTATTTTTCAGTTCAACACTTTTCTATTTTTTATGTGATTTCTTTTTACTCATCAATTAATGAAGAATGTTTAGCTTATTTCCAAATATAAGGTCAATTTTAGACAGCTTTCTGTTACTGATTTTCATTTTATTTTTATTGTGCCCAGAGAATACAAATGTTATTTTCCAATTTATGAGCACTTTTTGAAATTTAATGATGCTTCATATGGCATGAAATGTTGTCTATTTTGTAGAATAATCTATGTAGCATTGAAAATAACATATGCCTTATCATTTTCATATGAGTATTCTCTAAATATCTTTTAGGTCAAGTTAGGTGATAATGCTCTTCAATATGTCCTTATTAGTTTTCTATTTGTTCTAATAGTTTTGAGATAGCAGTGCAGCAGAAATCCAATAGAACTGTAGATTTCTACAGTTCTCTCTCTCCTCACTGTCTGTCTCTCCCTGTCTGTATTCTATTAAATTTTGCTTTATGCGTTGAGACTCATATTTTTCCAAAGATTTAAGATTGTTATGTCCCCATTGATAAATTGAAAAAATTATTGTAATAAAAGTCCTACTTTATGCTGGTAACATTTCTTTTTCTGGCATTTAAATGGTCTTGTATGAAAACATTATTCCAGTTTCCTTGGATTAATATTTACATAATGTTTTTTATTCTAGTCTTTTGCTTTTCAAGTACTTTTCTAGTAATAGATATTTTAATATCCATTTTAAAGTTGTCTCTCCATCATCTTTTGGCTTGCATATTTTCTGACATCATGTACTTGGATCTATTTCTGGTTAATCTATTTTATTCCCACTAGTTTCTTGTCTATTCATATGCCAATGTTACATTTCTTAACTATAGAAGCTTAATATGTTTTAAAGTCTGACAGTACTGATCTCTTTAGTAGTTTAGTAACCACCTCTCTTCTGCTCTCAATGGTTCCATGTTCATTCTTACATGTTTGTCTACCATATGAACTTCAGAATCAATTTTTCTAACTCTATAAAAAATGTGGAGTTATCCTTATTGGAATAACATTTCATTTATAAATTAAAGAGAACTGACCTCTTTGTAACGCTGAATTATACTGTCAAACAATGTGAAACATCTTTTATCTTCCCCATATCTCTGTACCTGTCTCTCTCTCTCTATATATATATATATACACACACCTACACACACACACAAATACATACATATATAACTTATACATTTAACTATATAAGAATGTATGTTAAATTTATATTTAAATATCTAAAATATATACAAATCTATTGTATATATTTTTTAATCTTTTAAAAGTTTTAAAAGTTTTCTGTATAAATTTTGCACATTTCTTATTAAGGTTTATGTATTTATTTTGTGTGGTTGCTGTGTTAAATGTTTTCTTTCTCTACTATTGTGTTTTCTTATTGCTTATTGTTTAGTATAAGAAGGCTATTGATCTTTATGTATTGACTTTGTATTTTGTCATACAATGAATTATTTTATTGATTGAGCTAATTCTATCATTGGTGTTTTATGTATTTCTAGGTATACTGTCATAGCATGCATAAAAATAGTTTTACTCCTCTAATACATCAGCAGGTTGTATCTTCACTCTGCTGATTGTTTCTGTTTTTTGTGTAGAAGCTTTTTAGTTCAATAGAGTAATATTTGTCTATTTTGTTTTGTCCTCTGTGTTTTGAGATCCTGGGCTTATTTGACTAGAACATGTCCGTGAGAGTTTTCCCTAGGTTTTCTTCTAGTGTTTTTATTTTGGGGGGTTTTATATTTAAGTCTTTAAGCCATTTTGAGTTGATTTTTGTCCATAGTGATAAATAGGAGTCTGGTTTCATTCTTATTTATGTGGCTATCCAATTTTTCTAGCACCATTTATTGAAGCAGTGACCTTTTTCCAATACAGTTTTTTGTTGGCTTTGTCAAAGATCAGTTGGCTGTAAGTATCTGGCTTTCTTTCTGGGTTATGTATTATTTACCATTGGTCTATGTGCCTATTTTTATACCAATATTATGCTATTTTGGTTACCATAGTGTTGTAATATATTTTGAAGTCAGGTAATGTGATGACTCTAGCTCTGTTTTTTTTTTTTTTTTTTTTTTTTTTTTTTTTTTTAGATCAGGATTTCTTTAGCTATTCGGGTGCGTTTTTGAATTCATATGAAGTTTAGTATTGTTTTTTCTACTTTTGGGAAGAATTACATTGGTATTTTGATAGGCATTGCCTTGAATCCCTAGATTGCTGTGAGCAATGTCATTGTAACAGTATTCTTACAATCCATAAGCATGTGATGTTTTTCCATTTGGGTCATCTTCCATTTATTTCATCAATGTTTTGTAGTTTTCCTTGTAAAGATCTTTTTTCCTCCTGGGTTAAATTTATTCCTAGGTAATTTATTTTGTTTGTTTGTTTGTTTGTTTGTTTTTTGTAACTATTATAATTGGGATTGCCTTCTTTATTGGCTAGATCATTATTGGTATATAGTAATGCTAACAATTGTTGTGCATTGATTTAGTATCCTGTAACTTTACAGAATTTATTTAAAAATCAAAAACATTTTGGATGGAGTCTTTAGCTTTTTTCCAGATATAATATCATATCAAATAATAAGGGAAATTTTGAGTTTCTCTTTTCTAATTGGATGTTTTTATTTTTTCCTCTTGTCTTATTGCTGTTGTTAGGACTTCCAGTATTATGTTCATTAGGACTGGTGAAGGTGGGCATCCCTGTCTTGTTCTAGTTCTTAGAGGAAAGGCTTTCAACTTTTACCATTCAGTATAACGTTATCTGTGGTTTTATCATATATGACCTTCTATGCCTAGTTTGTTGAGGGTTTTTATCATTAAGGGATGTTGAAATTTTCAAATGCTTTTTCTGTGCCTACTGAGAAAATCACAATCACATAGTTTTTGTTCTTTATTCTGTTGACATGTTGTATCAAATTTATTTATTTGCATATGTTGAATCATTCTTACATCCCTGGCATAAATCCCACTAGATCATGTTATATTATCCTTTTAATGTGCTGTTAGATTTGATTTGCTAATATTTTCTTGAGGATTTTTGCATCTATATTCATTAGGAATATTGGCCTGTAATTTTGTTTTTTTGTGTCCTTGTCTGATTTTGGTATCAGAGTAATGTTGACCTTGAAGAATGAGTGATGGAGAATTCCGTCCATCTTGCTTTTAAAAAATAGTTTCTGGAGGATTGGTATTAATTCTTCTTTTTACATTTGGCAGAACTCAATTGTTTATCTGGTCCTGAGCATTTCACTGTTGGAAGACTTTTTATTACTGATTCAATCCAACTACTCATTATTAGTCTCTTCAAGATTTCTATCTCTTCCTGATTCAATCCTGGTAGGTTGTATGTTTCCAGGAATTTATTCATTTCCTTTAGGTTTTCCAGTTTGTTAGTGTATACATTAAAAAAAAAAATACAAAGAATTAATTAAACAAAAGTTGGTTCTTCAAAAGATAAACAAAATTGATAAACTGTTAACTAGGCTAACCAAGGAAAGAAAAAGTAGATCCAAGTAAACAAAATCAGAAATGCAAGAAGAGACATAACTGTATATTCTGCAGTTGTTGGATAGAATTATCTGCTAATGTTTGTTAGGTCCATTTGGTCTAAAGTTTAGTTTAAAATTAGTATTTCTGCATTGCTTTTCTGTCTAGATGATCTGTCTAATGCTGACAGTGGGGCAATGAAGTGTCCCACCATTACTGTGATGCAGTCTATCTCTTTATTTTTAATTAATTAATTAATTTATTTATTTATTTTGAAACGGAGTCTCACTCTGTCCCCCAAACTGGAGTGCAGAGGCACAATCTTGGCTCACTACAACATCTGCCTCTTGGGTTCAAGCTATTCTCCTGCCTCAGACTCCTGAGTAGCTGGGATTATAGGCACCTGCCACCACACCTGGCTAATTTTTGTTTTTCTTTTAGCGGAGATAGGGTTTCACCGTATTGGCCAGGCTGCTCTCAAATGCCTGACCTCAAGTGATTTGCCTGCCTCAGCCTCCCAAAGTGCTGGGATTACAGGCGTCAACCACCATACCCAGTCCTATCTCTTTCTTTAGATTGAGTAATACTTGTTTTATAAGTCTGAGTGCTCTAATGTTGGGTTTGTATTTACTTAGAATTGTTACAACCTCTTGCTGGATTGATCTCTTCAGGATTATAAAATAAGCTTCTTTGTCATTTTTTTACTCTTTTTGATTTATAGTCTATTTTATCTGACTTCAGTGTAGTTACTCCTGGCTAGGCACAATGACTCACGCCTGTAATCCCAGCACTTTTGGAGGCCGAGGCAGGTGGATCATCTGAGGTCAGGAGTTTGAGACCAGCCTGGCCAACATGGCAAAAACCTGTCTCTAATAAAAAAAAAAAAAAAAATTGGCCAGGCATGGTGGCGCACACCTGTAATCTCAGCTACTCAGGAGGCTGACACAGGACAATTGCTTGAACCTTTGAGGCAGAGGTTGCATTCAGCCAAGATTGTGCCACTGCGCTCCAGCCTGGGCAACAGAGTAAGACTCCATCTCATAATAATAATAATAATCGTAATAATAATAAAGTATAGCTACTCCTGTTCACTTTTGGTTTCTGCTTGCATGGAGTATCTTTTTCTATTCTTTACTTACAGTCTATATGTGTCTTTACCAGAAAAATTAGTTTCCTTTAAAGAAGCATGTAATTGGATCATGTTTTGTTTTGTTTTGTTTTTATCTATTCAGACATAATGTACCTTTTAAGTGGAGAATTTAGTTCATTTAGGTTCAAGATTACTATTTATATGTGACGCTTTGTTTCTGTCATATTGCTAATTGTTTTCTGGTTGTTTATTCTTTGTCCTTGTTTTTCTCTTATTGTTTGTCACTGTGCTTTGGTGGATTTTTGTAATGGTAGCACTTGAGTTCTGTCTCTTTCTTCTGTGTGTAATTGTGTTACCAGTGAGTTTTACACTCTTATGTGTGTTCATGATGATAAATATTGTACTTTCTCTTCCAGGTTTAGCACTTCCTTGAGCATTTCTTGTAGGGTCAACCTAATGGTAACACATTCACCACTTAGTCCGATATGGCTTCCATTGTAGGTGACTAGATGCTTTTCTCTTGCCGTTTATAGAATTCACTCTTTCTCTTCTGTTCTAGACAGTCTGACTATAATGTGTCTTGAAGAAGACTGTTTTACATTTTATCTGCCTGGATATCATTGAGCCACCTGTATCTGCATGTCCAAATCTCTCTCTAGACTTGGGATGTTTTCATCTATTATTTCAATAAATAAGTTTTCTAATTCTTTCTTTGTTTCTTTGCCTTTTAGTATGCCAATAATTTGATATTCAATCACTTGGTGTTATCCCAAATGTATAATGAATTTGCTCATTCTTTTTTGTTATTATTTTTCTTTACTTTTGTCCGATTCAATTATTTCAGAGGATCTCTTTTCAAGTTCTAACATTCTTTCTTCTTCCTGAAGGTTTTGAATGTATTTTTGCATTTTCTTCAATGAATTCTTCACTTCCAGAATTTCTCTTTGGTTCTTTTTAAATATGTCTGGCAAAATTTTCATTCATGTTCAATTTTTTTCTGATTTTGTATTATTTTTCAGAATTATCTTTTATGTTACTGAGCTTTAAAATCAATATTTTGATTTCTTTATCTGGAATTTCAATTTTTTTGGTCACTTAAGATCTGTTTCCGGAGTATTAGTATCTACTGATTCCTTTGGAGGTGTCACGTTTTCTTGATCTTTTTAAATGTTTTCTATGTCTTTTTTTTAATACATATGCATCTGGTGTAACAGTTACTTTTTAGTTTTGAATTTACTTTTGTGGGGATCCTTTTCCTAAGGATGTATCTATGGTGTTAGTTGGGTAAGGTACTTTGATTTTGATTCTGTGTGCATGCAATAGTGTGGTCTCTGTTTAATTTCTTTGACTGTACATTTTGTTAGTTGCATGTATAATTCCCTCAGTGGGTTAGGGTAAAATTATTAGTGGAGGTTGGGGTGAAGTTATGCTGGGGACTTGAATGCCAGCTTGGCCAGTCTTCAGGACCCAGTGGTGGCAGTGGTGAGATGAGCATGCCTATCTTTGTGCCTCAGGGTGGTGTATACTGGCACCTGTGTTGGCAGTTACCAGTAGGCCAATTCTTGGGCCTCTAGGTGGCTTGCTTGAATTCTAGGAACAATCTCCAAAACCTCGGCCTGTGTGCCCTGTCTCGGGGAGGGGCAGAGCTTGGCTAAGTGAGTTTGTACTCAGGCTTCCCAATGGTAAGAGCAAGCATCAGCTCTGGTGTGCAGGAGTTGGGTAATTCTCAGGCTCCAGGTGAAATACTTGGGTGATGGCAGGTTTGCTGAAGTTCCACCACTAAGGAGGATGGTGCCATCCTTGGTGACCATAGCTAGGGCCACTGAGTAGGAACTGAAAATTCCTCTCAAGCCCTATGACAAGTGGGCTTTCCCCTAGCCCTGGTGGTGAGAGCTTGCACGTAGCTTACATCTCCACCACAGCTCCAGAAGCCCCAACCAACTGTTGACTAAGTCCCAGCAGTAACTCACATTCCGCTGTGTCCAAGTCTCTGTCCTAGCAGTGCTCACTAATTGGCACCAGCAACTGCAATCTGTACCTTGCTTGCTTCTTATCCCCAGCTATGGCAGCATTCCCAGCTCACTCCTCAGTTCCATCATTGACAACCTGAGTTTCCATAACACATCAGGTTCAGTGCTGCTAACCCCCAGGACAGCAAGCAGTCTGCCAAAACCTATATTTAAAAATGATGCTTTGATGTAGCCACTTAGGTCTCAGAAAGGGGATGGGACCCAGCATAAGCTCCCTCTATGGAGCAGTTCTGTCCAAGTTCTGAGCAAGTTCTGTCCAGTTCTCACCAAGTTGCTTCCTGGCAACTTCCTATGTTAGTTTCAGGACTTGGGAAGAGCAAGTGGTTCTCCCATGGCCATGATTGCATAATTGCATGTTGGGAACATGGGGCACTGAAAGTCTTTCACTCGCCTTTTCCCTGCATTCAGAAGTCATTTTCAGCTCCCAGCTGATCCCAGCCAGGAAGGCTGCCTCTCTCCCTTCTTCCATGCCTTGGTGTTTCCTGCCACTTCTCTGTTGAATTCCAGCATTCTCTTTTGGGTAATGTATTCAAAGTGTGACTGTTATACACTATTTTAGTTCTCCTAAGTGGAGGAGGTGGGCATGAAATACTTCTGGTAAGCCATTTTGAAGCTCCTTTACATCAGTACTCTCGAGTGATTTTGATGTTTCCTTCCTCCCTTCCTTCCTTCCTCCTTCCCTCCCTCCCTTTTCTTTTCTCTTTTCTTTTTTCTTTTCTTTTCTTTTCCTTCTTTTTTCTCTTTTTCTTTCTTTTGTCTTTCTTTTCTTTTTTCTTTTCTTTTCTTTTTTCTCTTTTCTTTTCTTTCTACTTTTTACCAGCTTTAAGTGTCACTGCTATCCCTACTTTGTAAAAGGAATTAGAAAGGATTTTTCGTTTTAAGTGCTCTTGAACAATTTATGGCACATTGAAACTGTATGGTCTTTGAAGTTTTCATAGACTTCCCTTTTGAAACAATTTGAATCTGGTTATTGTTTGTAGGTGACTCCTTAATAACTTTTATATTCATAGTATGGTAATTTATCTGCTTAGACTTTCAAACTCTGCCGGGTTAATTTGGTTATTTGTGTTTCTCAGAAAATTCCTAAGTATGTTCAAATTTGTTTTCATAGACATGTGCAGATTAGAGTTTTTAATTTATTTTGTTTTACTGGTTATTCATGCTTTGTTATTTCTTATTGACTAGAGGCAAATTTTCATCTTGCATTGTTCTACTTCTGTGTAAGTACTTTCTCTTAAAATTTCTTGTACTGCATTTTTGCTGGAAGAAGTCCCTTAGCTCCTTACATATCACAAAACAATGTTTATTATTTATCTGCCTTTTTCAAATATCTATAAAATATTTGTTAGTAATTAAAACATTTGTCTTCTGAATTATATTGTATCTGATGGGAAATCTCTTGTCATTATCTTTTTGTTGTCTTTTATATATTGCTACGTTTAAGGCAATCTATAGAAGTTGTTTCAGGAATTTCATTAGATTGCAATTTGAGTGATTTTCTTTCTGTTTATTCTACTTAGGGCTTATTTAGCACCTTGAATCTATGAAATTATAGTTTTATTAAATTCAGAAAATGTTTTGCCATTATTTCTCCAAATATTTTATTCAGCCCATTCTCACTCCATTTTTTATTTTCTTTTATTTTTAGGTCTTTATTAACAGCTTTGTGAGACTTTTTGATCTTTTTTTCAGGCTTCTCTCTCTACATGATTCTTTTCACATAATTTATCCTGCCATGTCCTTGGGTTCACTTATCTTTTTTCAATATGTAGTGTTTAATCTGCTTTTCTTTCTGTTTTAAGCATTTTTTTCTTTTAATATCTATTTCACTTCCAGAAATTCTGTTTTCTTTAACAAATATATTTTATTTTCTGTTTTCAACTTTTAATACCTTTTCCTAGAATATGGTGAACAATTTTATTTTGTACCTTTTCATTTTTCTTCAGCATAATTTTTTTTTCAATTGCACATTTGATATTTTATTCTTATATGACTTTTCTATTGTTTTATGTAGTCTTTTAAGATACTCTTAATTCTTGGTTCACATACTTGTTGCCCATTTACTTGTTTATCAATTTTCCTCTTTCTTTTTCTCTTTACTCTCTTTTATTTTCTTTTCTGTGACTCAGTAGAAATTTCCAAGTTTGTTTTTCAAATTATGGTTAAAATTTCCAGAAGGCTATCATTACTAATTTTTAGACATTTAACTATTTTATTGTAACTTGCTTTCTTTAATTTTTAAAACTCTTATCTAACTTGTTTCTGTTGTAATTAATCTTATGTTGGTAGGCACAAGGTTGGTTGGAGTAATTTAGGTTTCTACTTAAGGGTGCTTATAGTAAGTGTATGCTTTACCTGCTGTTAGTGTAAAATTAACAAAGTTGAAGATGTGTTTGATCTTGTAGCTAGATGTGAATATATGATTCAAGCTTAACCAATGACGTGATAGCAGAGGTCTATTGTACTTTTTAATGCACAAGGAACAATGAATCTACCTTAATTAGGCTTGGTCAGGAAACAAAAACTAAAGCACATATTTTACTAGATATAGTTACATAAAATGAATGTATTAACTAGATATAAATGCTTGGTAACTGTTCAACAAAGAAAAAAGTGAGATAGTAATTATATAGTATCAACCTATAGAAACTAGTTACTATCCTTGTGTGTGAGGGAATAAAGGGGAATGTCTGAAATAATGAAATCTTAAACTTTAGAAGAATATCCTTGAAAAGCTGAAATTTAGACTTCTCGAAAGTTCATGCTGCTTGATTGGTTCTGTTGTTTCTTAGTCGGGGGCTGTGAGGTTGGCTCTGTACATAAGTAGAAAACTGCTCACTGTCTCCACCCACTGTTATGGGAACAAACTGTTGCTGTTAAAAAAAAAAAGTTAAAGTAATGCTGACCTGAAGAAAACAGAAAATCCCTGCTTTCCTAGCCAATAAGTCTATAATGCCCCCATTGGTAGAACATAATAAGGAAACAGCTGACCAATTAGAAATACGATTTGCACATGGAATACTATACAACCATAAAAAATAATGAGATAATGTTCTTTGCAGCAACATGAATAGAGGTGGAGGCCATTATCTTAAGTCAATTAATGCTGAGGTGGAAAACAAATACTGCATGTTCTCACATATAAGTGGGAGCTAAACACTGAGTAAACATGGACATAATGAAGGGTAAAACAGACACTGAGACGTACTTGATGGTGGAGGGTGGGAGGTGGGTGAGGATAAAAAAAAAAAAAAACACCTATCGAGTACTATAATTGTTCCCTTATTATCACTCATTACCTGGGTGATGAAATAATCTGTACACCAAATTCCCATGACACACAGTTTACCTATGTAATAAACCTTCACATGTACCTCCTGAACACAAAATAAAAGCTGGAAAGAAAAAAAGAAACAAACAACAAAAACAACAACAAAATCAGCCAAAGAAGATAATACAACCATAGAAAGAACAAAATCATGTCATTTGCAATAATATGTATGCAGCTGGAGGCCATTATCTAAGTGAATTAATGCAACAACAGAAAACCAAATACTGCATGTTCTCATGTGGAAGGGAGAGCTAAACTTTGAGTACTCCTGGATGAGAACAGTAAACACTGAGAACTGCTATGGGGGAAAGGGAGGGAGGCAAAGAATGACAAACTCCCTATTGGGTACTATGCTTACTACACGGGTGATAGGATCAACAATCCTGTAAATTTGTTGCATCCCATAATACAACAAATGTCAGTATTATGTAGTATACGTACATAAGCAAACCCCTCAAATCTAAAATAAAAGTTGAAATTAGTTTTTAAAAAGTATGATTTGCAGGGTTCTAGTCCAGCTTCACAAAGCTGACTGGAGAGGTGTGAGTTTGGAGCTGCGAGTAATAGCTTATTAACTGATAATTTCAGTAACAATTATTGCAAATGGAAGTATATTTTTATTCTCCACATCTGACATTCAGCAAGGCTCTCTGCAATGTCTAAGTCTATATCTATGTCTATATGTACACATGTATACATCTATCAAGCTAAAATTGTAAGCTATATATATATATACACACACTAATGTATTTAAACTGAAAATAAAACAGTTCTTTACATTTCAGTATGTCTGGCTGATGAGTATGACAATATGGACTTTGCCAATTGATTTATATGGTAGATATTTTATATAAATTGAGTATCTAATAGACTTTTTAGCAGATAGATTTGAAAATATATTTTAGTCAGAGAGGTCACCATGTGAATTTTGCCTATACTATGAAATGGCTTTAAATAATTTAATGACAAATATTTACATTCATACACACACACACACACACACACACACACACACACATACACCCTCATTTCCATAGGTTACATTTGTGAAAAAGATTTCTCAATATTTAAATGTATCACATGAAAAATTTGAGATTGAAAATAGATTCCCAAATGCTGATACCAAACTGTGTTTGATGGTCAGCCTTTTGTGTCAGCTTGGCTAGGGCACAATAACTAGATATGAAAACACTAACTTTCTTGTTTCTGTGAAAGTATTTTTTTAAAATTTTTCATTTCAATTTTTGTGAGTACATAGTAAGTGTATATATTTATGGGGTACATGAGATGTTTTGATGCAGGCATGCAATACATAATAATTACATCAATAAAAGTGGGGTATCCATCCCCTCAAGCATTTTTCCTTTGTGTTACCAACAATCCAGTTATACTCTTTTAATTATTTTTAAAAGTACAGCTACATTATTATTGACTCTAGTCACCCTGTGGTGTTGTCGAATACCAGATCTTATTTTTTTTTTCTAATATTTTTGTGCCCATTAACAATCCCCACTTCATCCCCACTTTTCCACTACACTTCCCAGTCTCTGGTAACCATCCCTGTACTCTCAATAGCCATGAGTTTAATTATTTGGATTTTTAGATTCTACAAATAAGTGAGAACATGTGACATTTTTGTTTCTGTGCCTGGCTTATTTCACTTAAAATAATGATCTCCAGTTCCATCCATGTTGCTCCATATGACAGGATTTCACTCATTTTTATGGCTGACTAGTGCTCCATTGGGTATATGTACCACATTTTCTTTATCCATTCATCTATTGATGGATAACTTGGTTGTATCCAAATCTTGGGTATTGTGAACACTGCTGCAACAAACATGAGAGAGAGGGCCTTCCAAACTATTCCCCACAGTTTTTTTGTACTAATTTACATTCCTACCAACAATGCACAAGAGTTTCCTTTCCTCTACATCCTTACCAGCATTTGTTATTGCCTGTCTCTTGGCTATAAACCATTTTATCTGGAGTGACATGATATCTCATTGTAGTTTTGATTTGCATTTCTCTGATGATCAATGATGCTGATCACCTTTTCATATGCATGTTTGCCATTTGTTTGTCTTCTTTTCAGAAATGCCTATTCAAATATTTGACTCATTTTTAATTGAATTATTAACTTTTTCCTATAGAATTGTTTGAGCTCCTTATATATTTTGGTTATTAATCCCCTGTCAGATGGGTAGTTTGCAAATACTTTCTCCCATTCTGTGGGTTGTCTCTTCACTTTATTGATTATATCTTTTGCTTTGCCAAATTATTTAAGCTTGATAAAATCCCATTTGTCTATTTTTGCTTTGGTTGCATGTGCTTGTGCAGTATTACTCAAGAAATTTTTGCCTAGATCAATGACCTAGAGAGTTTCTGCAATGTTTTCTTGTAGTAGTTTCATAGTTTGAGGTCTTAGGTTTAAATGTTTAATCAGTCTTGATTTGATTTTTGTATATGGCAAGAGATAGGGATCTAGGTTTATTCTTTTGCATATGGATATTGAGTTTTCCCAACAACTTTTATTAAAGAGACTGTCTTCAGTATGCCAAGAACATACACTTGTATGTATTGTTGAAAATGAGTTCACTGTAGGTGTGTGGATTTGTTATGGGGCTCTCTATTCTGTTCCGTTGGTATGTGTCTTTTTTTATGCCAGTATCATACTGTTTTGGTTACTATAGCTCTATAGTATAATTTTAAATTAGGTTATGTGATTCCTTCAGTTTTATTATTTTGCTTAGGATGTCTTTGGCAATTTTGGGTCTCCTGTGGTTTCATATAAATTTTACAACTGCTTTTCCTATTTCTGTGAAGAATGCCATTGCTATTTTGATAGGAATTGCATTGAATCTGGAGTTTGCTTTGTGTAGTATGGACATTTTAACAATATTGATTGTTCTACTCCACTAACATGGAGAATCTTTTCATTTTTTGGTGTCCTCTGCTTTGAAGGTATTTTGTAGATGTGAATAAAGTCTATAACCTGTTTCTTTAAGGCAGATTATTCTACAAAATATGGTGGACTTGATTCAATAAATTGAAAAGCTGTAAAAACAGAGCTGAGGCTTCCCTAAAGAAGAAATGTTGCCCATTGATAGAAGCTGTATATTCTACCAAAAAGTCCCAGGAGGTCATTCCTGACTGCCCTATGCAATTCAGTCTGCCGAACCAAGCCCCACAATCATTTAAATCAAAGATTTGCATTTAATCTCCTAATATATATCTTCTGTTGGGTCTGTTTCTCTGGTTGGATTCTAACTACCACACCTTGTCTCATTCTAAAAAGAAGTAAATTTCTATTCATGGATATGTAAATTGATTGAAAAAAACTATTTTAATCTCATAAATTTTTTCCAGTTAAGAAGTTGCTTATTATAAACAATTACTTTTAATGTAGTGTGTTCATATTCGTGATTATATTTTAATATTAAATACTGTCACAGGATCCTTGAGATGTTGCTTTTTTCTAGCTAGAAATCTCTGTGGCTATTGGCTCCTTTGCCTGAGTTTTGCTCCAGCTGCTGGGCTCATTCCACTCACTCAGCCTGGCAGGCTACACTTAGCTTGCGCTACCGCATGCCTGCCAAGGGCGAGCCAGGTGCGGAGCGGTGAGTGGTGTGTGAGCAAACGAGCGTGGAGTCCGGCCACTGCTGCAGTGGGGCAGACAACTTCAGGCACCAGCATGGGTGTCGGCTCCCTTCCGTACTATGACTGGACCATGTTTACCACAAGCAGCTTCCATTGCTAGCACAGGGGAATGTGGTGGCACCTGGAAGCTTGGAGACGCCAGGAACTACAGAGCCCAAAAGAGTGTCACAACCCTGGTTTGGCGAGCTCCTAGGTCTGGGATACCCAAAGGGCCACAGCTCTTCTCTCTTCTCTGCTCTTCTTCTCATCGTCTGCAAAATAGGGAGTGAGGGATGTGTTTCAGCTCTGTTTGTGTTACAGCCCTTTCAGCCCCACCATTCAGCGTGGCCAGAATTCTTGGCCCACGTCCAGAAAGAATGAGGTATGCAGACCAGTGGAGGGTGAGCAAGGTGAAGACGTGCTTTATTGAGTGACTGAACAACTCAGAAGAGACCCACAGCGGTAGCTCCTCTCTGCAGGCAGATCATTCCGATGAGACTCCAGCTCTCAGCAGAGAGGAGATCCACAGTGGGTAGCTCCTATCTGCAGACAGGTCATCCTGTCCACTGTCCAAGTCTGACAGAGTCCAGGAGTTTTTACGGGTTTCAGAGGGTAGGAAGTGTGCTGATTGGTCCATGGGCAGCAATGGGCAGGCATGGAAAAAGCAACATAAACTCTCACTCCAGCCCATGTAACTGGCAGCCTGGCCCTAAGGCCTCAGGCCCCCTGGTTGGAAGGTGGGGTGGGGTTTCACTGGGAACCCGCCCCTTTCTGGCCAGGAGACTGTCTGCCTACTGCCGCCATTAATCTGCCATCTGTAGTGCCCAGGACCCCCAGGCTGTTTGCGCTGAGGGGCGCCTGCAGACCCATGCAGAACTGCCCCTAGACCCCACTCGGCCTCCTTCCCATGCTTGTCAGTGCCCAAAGTCTGATGGGGGCCCAGGCAGCAGGGGCTGGCATGTCAATGCTGCCCCAAGCTGTGCACCCAATTGGGTCATATCAGCGTCCAGCCTCGTCCACAACTTTGTTCCAAAATCGGAGCAGGTGCCAGGAGCAGGGAGAGGCCAGGCAGTTGGAGTAGGCACTTTCAAGCCTGCAGGAGAGGGGAATTTACTGGGCCCTCGAGAATGCAGAGATGCCTGAGTCTGCAGTCACAGTTAGGCAGCTGCAGTTGTGTACAGCAGGGTGGGGCTCCTGCTACTCCTACTTGAAAGTGGGTGGGGCTTTTGCCTGTTCCCTGCTCCCAGCTCCATGGAGCACTGCAGGCCCAGAGGCGCCTCCCTCACCGCAGCTGTCATCTTAGCTGTGGCTGCTGGAGACAGGCTGTTGCTGCTTGTCTCCAAAATGACCAAAAATGCAGAAATTTTTCGTGTTTACTTGAGTTACAGGAAATTTGAAAATTATTTTAATCGATAAAATATTTTCATTTCAGAAAAGTATGATAGGGTGATAAATATATATACAAATATATTTATAATTATTATACAATTTTAGTTGTCAAATAACTCTATTATATAAATCTTATGCATTTTAAGAAGTTGTGTTTCAACATTTTGTAAATGTCAGCATTTACAAAAAATCAAAGTTATATTATCTAGAGAGATTCGACTTATTGTAATATGATAAACTATTCAGATTTTAACTTAAAGTAAGAGAACATAGCTTTTCAAATTTCTGTGAGAGGGTGTCTAAGCAAGTTGTTGTCATCTATATCATGAGATCTTCTTTTTCAAATCCTTCTCCTAGAGGCACGCCATTGTAACTCAATGAATGGAATTCTGTCTGCTATAAGGAGCTATTGTCAGGAGCTGTAAGAAATGCTCTGAGCAGGATACGTGGTCTGAGTTTTTTGTTCTCTTGCATATCCATTTCCAAACAATACATTAGATCTAAGACCACCTGATGTCACTTAAATTATTTCACAATCAACCAGCCAGTCCAGTCCTCCCCTGTAGAAGAATGAAGAGGGTATTACCTAGACTTCTATACTAAAAAGTGGGGATGGTATTACATTATACTGCCATCAAATAACTGGAATTTGTCAAATATTATCAGAAAAAAGCGTTTAAAAACCACAGTGGCTGTTGACAGCTGTCATTTACTAGCAGTGATTTTATTATTTTGCTAGTAGAGCAACCATACTTAAATAAATATTGACCAGAAATATTTTTACATTATTAAGTTTAATTTACAAATTTTATATCTAAAAATATTTATGATACTGTCTAAGTTGCCGGTGTGCTTGCCCAAAAGCTGATCATTTTATATTCTATACACGGAATACTATATTTGTTATTTATTAAGTAATAACCCACAGTTAGAATTTTATTAGTTATGTGATTAAGAACAACTCTGTAGAAAATTCTATTTACACTTAATTGACAATATCCCAACATAAGTTTTAAAATATAAGATAGCAGAGACAGTTATGATAGTAATACTTTTCAATATGGTACAATATCTACTCATATTTGCTTAAAAATTATTTTTCAAAAAATTTATGTGGTGAAGGGATCAGTATTCGAACCAGCCAGAAGCTTACTCACACTATATTTCAAAGATATTTTATGAACATGAAAGCTTATTTTTAATACATTGCTAGAAGCTTTTAACATACTAATTCTGACATGAAATCCATATAAACAATATTAAGAATGAAAAAAATTGGAAAACACTTAATGATAAAATTGATGTATACAAGGAAGATAGTATAGAGTTTTTCCTTGTTCCTAATTTTTGCCAGTTATTCCAAAACTTTCTGCAGTGAGGAATTTTTTGATATTATAAAAAATATAAAATATTATTTTAAAGTTATTACTAAGTATATTGCTTATGGTCCTTTAAATTGTTTTATATACTCAAATTTGAGATGTCAACTTGATTGCCAATAATATAACATTTTTAATAATGTGCAATAATAAATATGGCCTCTAACTCCCTTTATATTTTATTAAAACATAAATATGGTTTCAGTTATAAAATATGGATTTCTCTCATTCTTACTTATCCAACAAGTATAAATGTATTCTGAAAATATCCTAGAAATTGAAGACATGCTGTGTTCACTAGATTAGATTTTTTTCAAAATTTTGTAATACTGAAACACCCAGTGGAATCCATATTTTATTATCTCTTATTTGTTTCTACTTTTTATTTTTGATGGTATTCTGCTGCTCACCATATGAACGACATTATAACAGAATTTAATTGGTCAGTTTCTTTGTGAAAAATGATGCAAAGAGGAAGGAACTAGTGCTCCCTAATGGCTAAAGAAGTTTAATAAGAAGAAGTGTGGGCCAGGCACGGTGGCTCATGCCTATAATCCTAGCACTTTCAGGCACAGTGGCTCATGTGTGTAATCCTAGCACTTTGGGAGGCCGAGGCAGACAGATCACCTGAGGTCAGGGGTTTGAGACCAGCCTGGCCAACGTGGTGTAACTCCATCTCTACTAAAAATTGAAAAATTAGCTTTTGTGGTGGTGTGTGCCTGTAATCCCAGCTACCTGGGAGGTTGAGGCAGGAGAATCACTGGAACCCAGGAGGCAGAGGCTTCATTGAGCCAAGATCAAGCCACTGTACTCCAGCCTGGACGACGGAGTGAGACTCCGTCTCAAAAAAAGAAAAAAAAAATATATGATTGGGGAAGATTCTCCTTTTCATAGTAGTTTGTACAATAATTTGTAGGATTGTTACTATGATAGGGGTAACTAAAGAAAATTTAGAAGAATAATGATTTTTAGGCAATAATACTATTAGCCTGTCTAGATCCATATAAAATTAAACATTCATCAGAGTTTTTACCCAGGTAATGTTAAGAATTGCTTTTAGCACGTATAATCTATATAAGCATTTCTAGTTCATATTCACCTGTATGCTATGCCAAGCTTGATAGCTATTTTTACTAAAAACAAAACAAAACAAAACAAAACAAAAAAGTGCTCCGGAATCAAAGTTTGAAATGCTACATAGTAGGTCATCATGAAATATCATAATGCATACTAGCACAGAAAATCTTTGGAATTAATAAATACAGATATTATGATTCTAAAACTTATTTTAAATGCTATCCTTACCAATATCCGTTGATGTTAACAAATGCTTGATTGTATTACAGTTTTAAGTTTTTAAGCTTCCACTAAACTAACACTTTAAACATCTGCAATCTATGCTTTTCTTTAATCAGTTCATAGGTGTTTATTAAATGCCACCAATAATGTTTGCTAATGAATTTATATATGAAATTGACAAATTTATTAATGAAGTTTACCAAATGTTTTTAATTATTTAAGTCCCCTTAAAAAGATATGTTGAAGTCCTAACCCCTGGTACTTCAGAATGTGTTTTACTTGGTAATTGGGTTTTTATAGATGCAGTCAAGTGAAAATGAAGTCATTAGTATGGGCCCTAATCCTATATGATTATTGTCATTATGAAAAAGAGGAAATTTGGACACACAGAGAGACATGCAAACAGGGAGAATACCATGGGAAAACAAAAGCAGAGATCAGGGCGATGCATCTATCAGCCAAGTAACATCAAAAGGTCGCAGGCAAACCACTGGAAGATAAGAAAAAGGCATGGAGGCGGGCGCGATGGCTCACACCTGTAATCCCAGCACTTTGGGAGGCCGAAGCAGGTAGATTGCCTGAGCTCAGGAGTTCAAAACCAGCCTGGGCAACACGATGAAACCCTCTCTCTACTAAAAATACAAAAAAAAAAAAAAAAAAAAAAAAAAAAAAAAAAAATCAACCGGGCATGGTGGTGTGGGCCTGTAGTCCCAGCTAATCGGGAGACTAAGGCAGGGGCATTGCTTGAACCCAGGAGGCAGAAATTGCAGTGAGCCGAGATTGCGTCACTGCACCCCACGCTCCAGCCTGGGTGACCGAGTGAGCCTCTGTCGAGAGAGAGAGAGAGAGAGAGAGAGAGAGAGAGAGAGAAAGTGTGGTTTCTCTCACCGTCATTAGAAGGAATTAACTCTGCCAACATTTTCATCTTGAACATCTAACCTCCAGAATTGTGAGAAAATAAATTTCTGCTTAAGTCACTCAGTGTGTGGTACTTTGTTTTGGAATCCCTAGCAAACTAATGCACCAATTAATGTGAAATATAAAATGTTAATATATATTTGTAGATGATCAACTATATATGGCTTAACCTAATTCCAAAGTTTTGTCTAAACAGTAAAAAAAATTAAATACTTATTCAAATTAAATTCAAATTATTCTAATTAAAACAATGTTTATGAAAACAAATTCATTTTTTGCATTTTATATTTCAAAATACAAAGTACAGAATGTACTACAAAGTATTGCAACATGTGAAATTCAAAATCATTTATAGAAACACGTCATGGATTAATTCAGAACATTAATCAATGGTCTCCACACATTTTTAATTGTTATTATGGGCACACTGAGATTCAAAAGTCACTGGAAAAACAAATCAAATTATGAATAATTATACTCTTTGTAATAACATAAATGGAAATATTCTGAAATTTCCAAAGACTTGTGGGCACAGTTCTGGAGAAGGATAAAGGATATTTTTAGGAGAAGGAGTCAAAATAATTTCAATTTCAGGCATTGGGAAACTGTAATTGCCTGGAGGCAGGCAAGTGTACGGTAAATGAGGGATTTCATGGAGTTTGTGTAGCGTGCTTACAAATTATAATCTCCTAAATTTCACATTTAATATCAGGTAGATTTGGTCATGCCAAAACACTGATGAGATGAAAAATAACATCAACCTGTGTTATCATATTATTACATCCGTCCAATTTGAAAGGAGGATGCCATTCTTAACTGTGACAATGAAGTCATTACAGCTTAAATTAGTGAAATAAATAGAAGCTAGATAACTTGGCATCTATATTTGATGAAGAATTTATGGAACGTAATGGTTGACATGTTAAAACTAAGGAGTAATGAAAATAGGTAGCTATGTTTCTGGAAATATCAAAAAAGTATAGATTTTAATTATTCGAGGGAGTAATATTTAACAACAGAAACTTCTTAGCTATAATATGAAATTTTATGATAAAAAATAATTTTAAAAATTGTATCTATGTCAATTTGTGTCATGTTTTCTTCATGTTTGAAACCAAATGATATCCAAAATATCAATCTTATGGTGATAAATTGGTTTTCTTATAATTTCAATCAAAATCAAAAAGATTCCATTGATTTTGATACCTAAAAACAAAACAGTTTTGAAAAATGTCCAGCTCCTGTTGTAACCTAAAGTATGTTTATTCAAAAGGTATGTGAACTTTGGTCCAATTTATTCCAATTAGGGAATGGATTATATATTGTACTTTGCGAGTCCAGCAATAATTCCTTACTCCAAACTCTCTGTTTTGTGTTCTTTTTATGTATTCTTTTCTAAACCTGGCATAGGCTTAAAAATTGGAAGAAAGGGTCAAATGTAACCGACATGACCTGTCATCTGCATCTCTTATAAATGATGTAAATATGTTTCTCTTAGGTCAGAGATCAGATGTCACCATTCACCAAGCAATTACAGAGTCTGTGCCTTGAAAAATGCAAGAAAAGAATCATTAGACTTCTCCTGCCACGAGCAGAAAAATAACCTACTCTCTGGAGTAATAAGCAGTTTAGTTTTGAACTTCTACCGCCAATTTAAAAGTGGAATATTAAAAAGTTTAATGTAATATAAGTTTTTAAAAAAGGTATACTTTTAAAAACATAAATATTGGCAGATTAGTATTTACTAACTGAAGAAAAAATTAAAAGGCCAAAATTGTTGTCCTTTAAGAGTAAATAGCTTAAAGCAAATGGCAATTCTGTATGTAAAATAAACACTTACATTTTAAAAATAAACACATTTCAGTTCTTTTGCTATAATGGTAATCTCCAAGCATACCCACACTAGAGTTTAGACCTCTTAAAAGTGATTACATATTAGGCTTCTCCCTCTCATCTCCATTATCATTAAGTGGCTTTTGCTGATGCTTCAGTTTTCAGAAAAAATAAGAGTTAGTAAAACTAGCAGATTCAAAATACCTTGTCTCTGTGATGTCTCTCTTAATTCATGGGACATTAATTTGCTGTTGTATATTCATTACACCTCAAAGTTCCTATAAATTTATCTTGGTTATTTGCCTGTAGATTGTTTCAAATTTTTTTTATCTTTGGAGACAGTAACAAATCTTGACTATTTGGTCAAGAAATAGTATTACACTTAGTACTTGATGAGATATTATTTTTTGTTATACATTTTTCTCTGAAAATTGAAATACAAACTCTTATTTATGCTATACTAAATAATATTCAGAATTTTCTTATGGGATTGTATAGCATGCAAAAGCAATTTATTACAAAATCTTATATTTATATAAATACACATTCATACAGGTCTGTAGTTAAAATTAGCTTCTAACAATTCTATCATTTCTTATGATTCACAGTCCTCCTGTTGTTAATGATGAAATCAAAAGAGGAAAAAAGTATCATGGGGAAAGCAATCATCATTTATCCAATGTGTTTTTATATCTTCTAGCTTGAACTCTAATACACCTATAAAAAACATCTTACTAATTTTACCTTTAATTATTCTAATAACAATAATGCTAAGTCATACAAGTATAGATGTTATGTAACAGATTATTAAACACATATAATCAATTTAATTCTTATAATATCTGTTATTAATGTTACTATTTCTACTTTTAAGAGAAGGAAAGCACAAGGTAATAAAGTAATAATCCTTTCCATTCACTCCTATGTCACTTTTTCATTCATTCATTAACTTATTCATTGTCTGTTTGATAAAAATTGGGTGTTTACCATGTGCCAATCATTGTGCTAATTGCTAGGCACTTAAGGCTGAGTCTTGTAGATGTTCTCCTGTGTTAGAAAAGAGGTGAATGTGTTTGATAAATTAAAAGGTCACTGCTATTCATTAAGTAGTCTTCAAAGATTTTCTAAATAGGTTTTTCAAAATTCTCAGTTATTCACAAGTATAAAAATTAGAACATACATTAATTACTACATAGTTCAGATCACATAGCTGCTTTATACTATATTTAATTTGCAATTTACAAATGCAGCAACTGAGGGAAAGTAAGAGTTAAGAACAGTTTCTCTGTAGTCAAACTGTCTGGGTTTGAATTAGTCATTTATGTAGTGATACTGGATTCTGAGTCTCATTTTTGCCATGTTTCAAGAGTGAATAATGATATTAGGCTTATTATGAAGATACAAATTGCTTGATAATGCCTGACTTCTAAGAAGTACTGAGAAAACGTGTACCTCCTACCCAAACAAGACATCCTCATTTTATATTCCCTCTTTTAAATAGGGCCCTGACAATTCAGTAACTCAAACTGAAAACTCTGAATTCTTATCAACTATCTCATATCCCTCTG
>NW_016824250.1:1226833-1236757 GCF_001698545.2 Rhinopithecus bieti
GAAATATCAAAAAAGTATAGATTTTAATTATTCGAGGGAGTAATATTTAACAACAGAAACTTCTTAGCTATAATATGAAATTTTATGATAAAAAATAATTTTAAAAATTGTATCTATGTCAATTTGTGTCATGTTTTCTTCATGTTTGAAACCAAATGATATCCAAAATATCAATCTTATGGTGATAAATTGGTTTTCTTATAATTTCAATCAAAATCAAAAGATTCCATTGATTTTGATACCTAAAACAAAACAGTTTTGAAAATGTCCAGCTCCTGTTGTAACCTAAAGTATGTTTATTCAAAAGGTATGTGAACTTTGGTCCAATTTATTCCAATTAGGGAATGGATTATATATTGTACTTTGCGAGTCCAGCAATAATTCCTTACTCCAAACTCTCTGTTTTGTGTTCTTTTATGTATTCTTTTCTAAACCTGGCATAGGCTTAAAATTGGAAGAAAGGGTCAAATGTAACCGACATGACCTGTCATCTGCATCTCTTATAAATGATGTAAATATGTTTCTCTTAGGTCAGAGATCAGATGTCACCATTCACCAAGCAATTACAGAGTCTGTGCCTTGAAAATGCAAGAAAAGAATCATTAGACTTCTCCTGCCACGAGCAGAAAATAACCTACTCTCTGGAGTAATAAGCAGTTTAGTTTTGAACTTCTACCGCCAATTTAAAAGTGGAATATTAAAAGTTTAATGTAATATAAGTTTTAAAAAAGGTATACTTTTAAAACATAAATATTGGCAGATTAGTATTTACTAACTGAAGAAAAAATTAAAAGGCCAAAATTGTTGTCCTTTAAGAGTAAATAGCTTAAAGCAAATGGCAATTCTGTATGTAAAATAAACACTTACATTTTAAAATAAACACATTTCAGTTCTTTTGCTATAATGGTAATCTCCAAGCATACCCACACTAGAGTTTAGACCTCTTAAAAGTGATTACATATTAGGCTTCTCCCTCTCATCTCCATTATCATTAAGTGGCTTTTGCTGATGCTTCAGTTTTCAGAAAAAATAAGAGTTAGTAAAACTAGCAGATTCAAAATACCTTGTCTCTGTGATGTCTCTCTTAATTCATGGGACATTAATTTGCTGTTGTATATTCATTACACCTCAAAGTTCCTATAAATTTATCTTGGTTATTTGCCTGTAGATTGTTTCAAATTTTTTTTATCTTTGGAGACAGTAACAAATCTTGACTATTTGGTCAAGAAATAGTATTACACTTAGTACTTGATGAGATATTATTTTTTGTTATACATTTTCTCTGAAAATTGAAATACAAACTCTTATTTATGCTATACTAAATAATATTCAGAATTTTCTTATGGGATTGTATAGCATGCAAAAGCAATTTATTACAAAATCTTATATTTATATAAATACACATTCATACAGGTCTGTAGTTAAAATTAGCTTCTAACAATTCTATCATTTCTTATGATTCACAGTCCTCCTGTTGTTAATGATGAAATCAAAAGAGGAAAAAAGTATCATGGGGAAAGCAATCATCATTTATCCAATGTGTTTTATATCTTCTAGCTTGAACTCTAATACACCTATAAAAAACATCTTACTAATTTTACCTTTAATTATTCTAATAACAATAATGCTAAGTCATACAAGTATAGATGTTATGTAACAGATTATTAAACACATATAATCAATTTAATTCTTATAATATCTGTTATTAATGTTACTATTTCTACTTTTAAGAGAAGGAAAGCACAAGGTAATAAAGTAATAATCCTTTCCATTCACTCCTATGTCACTTTTCATTCATTCATTAACTTATTCATTGTCTGTTTGATAAAATTGGGTGTTTACCATGTGCCAATCATTGTGCTAATTGCTAGGCACTTAAGGCTGAGTCTTGTAGATGTTCTCCTGTGTTAGAAAAGAGGTGAATGTGTTTGATAAATTAAAAGGTCACTGCTATTCATTAAGTAGTCTTCAAAGATTTTCTAAATAGGTTTTCAAAATTCTCAGTTATTCACAAGTATAAAATTAGAACATACATTAATTACTACATAGTTCAGATCACATAGCTGCTTTATACTATATTTAATTTGCAATTTACAAATGCAGCAACTGAGGGAAAGTAAGAGTTAAGAACAGTTTCTCTGTAGTCAAACTGTCTGGGTTTGAATTAGTCATTTATGTAGTGATACTGGATTCTGAGTCTCATTTTGCCATGTTTCAAGAGTGAATAATGATATTAGGCTTATTATGAAGATACAAATTGCTTGATAATGCCTGACTTCTAAGAAGTACTGAGAAAACGTGTACCTCCTACCCAAACAAGACATCCTCATTTTATATTCCCTCTTTTAAATAGGGCCCTGACAATTCAGTAACTCAAACTGAAAACTCTGAATTCTTATCAACTATCTCATATCCCTCTGCCTTGCATTAAGTAGTCAGTCATCAAGTCTTACAATTCTACTTTCTATATTTCTCTTACTTAGAATCTCTATTTTCACATGAGCACTGATTTACTGTAGACTCTTGCCACTTTTACTTGGAGAATTTAAGCAGATATTTATTATAAATTTAAAAATATATAATTTCCAGGATTGATTGGGAAATAAAAAATATTTGAATTACTACTTTTACTCACTTAGAGCTTAAGATAAAGTTTGGGAAACCTAATATAACTTTAAAATTATAAAGAATATTTTAAAAATTAAACTTCGATGTACTGTGATTGATTCCACAGTCATATATGATTGACAAACAAAAAACATACACAATAATGAATATGGGAGTCTTGAAAATCAAGGATTATCATTAATTAAAAGTTTTTAGGAAAGCTTATAATTTAGTGGTGATTTGACTTGGCTACATTTCGATCAGCCACAAATAGTGAGCATGCTATATTATTAATTGTAATATCAAATAAAGTAGCACTGCTTGATGTATCTAAAATTTACATTTTATTGAGATTATATTCTCTCATCCCTAGGCAATAAGAGATTTGGGTGTTTGGCTTCTTTATTCCTTGTGACCTGTAAAGCAGTTTCTGGGAGACATCATGATATGGTTTGGCTGTATGTCCCCACCCAAATCTCATCTCTAATTGAAAGCCTTGTAATCCGTGGAGGAAAGAACTTGGTCAGGAGGTGGTTTCCACCATGCTGTTCTCGTGATAGTGAGTAAGTTTTCATGAGATCTGATGTTTTTAAAAGGGGCTCTTCTCCACCTCATTCTCACCTGCCACCATGTAAGACGTCTCTGCTTCCCCTTCAACCATGATTGTAAGTTTCCTGAGGCCTACCCTGTCATGTGGAACTGTGAGTCAATTAAACCTCTTTTCTTTATAAATTACCCAGTCTCAGGTAGTTTGTTTAAAGCAGTGTGAAAATGGACTAATACACACTAGCAGCCTTAGCAGCCTGCATGATGAACAGCCTTCAAAGGCTGGCTCAGGATGCTGGAGCACAGAGCACAAAGAAGTGCTGTTGGTTTCTAATTAGTTTCGTAAATCAGTGAAATCTGAGAACAGCTAAAACTATTATCTCACTGAGGACTTTCCTATCACTTTCTAGGCATTGATGGTCCTTCCCTCTTATGCACTACGACTATAGCCCTAGTTTTTGGTTTCACACTGTTTAGTAAATATTTCTTAATATTCCTATTTTCTCAAGAAAGCAACTGTAAAAAGCAAGAGAATGTTCTTTCAAATTCAGTACCAGGTAGCATGCATTAGTAATCACTCAGTAAGAGATTTTTGACTGCATAATTTTACATTATTCATCACTCAGTTTGTTGTGTTTTTTTTGTTTTTTTTTTTTTTTCAGATGACAATATAGCAAGAACTTGCTTTTTTTCACACTGGGTTTAAAGTATATATATATATTTTTACTGAATTGAATAGATGTGTGGGTATTTGCTAGATATAGCTCTATTTTGAATAATAACTGTACTAAGCTGGCTTCAACTGATAGCTGTTTTCCATGTCCTATAGGCATTTTGATTGATTTTTACAATTCATAGGTTCTTTAAACTTGCCTGAACACAATTCTTTCTCTACACACATCAAAGAACACACACTGTATTTCATTATCTCAATTGATCGTTTTAACTTCTAATCTTCATGGAAGGGTTCCAATCACTTCCCTGACTCCTTAAGCCTTTTACTATTGTTAGTTCAAACCTCTTGCTCATTTTACTTTCCAAACCAAAATACTTCAAATGGCAAATTTAAAGAGTGGGGAGCTTACATATATATGTGTGTGTGTGTGTGTGTGTGTGTGTGTGTGTGTGTGTGTGTGTGTGTTTTCGCTCTATCTTGCCTCTAGGCTTTTCTGGTGCTTCTGCCTGAAGAAGGTCTTTGACAGCCCACAAATTGTATACTCCCAATTCTTGCAGTCAGTTTATGATAAACATAGCAAACATGTAATATCCGTAATATTTTGAAATACATGCTGATTTAAATGCCCATTTCAGGAAGCTGGTCTCAAACCTCACGAAATCTTATATACTCCTATAACCACAGAGAAAGTGGAAAATAATGTTTTGCCTTTAAAAGGATAAACTATAGCATTGTATGAAAAAAGGATTATTTTAAAACCTGTTTTGAAATCATTTTAATTATAAAAGTTGCAAAATAATAAAAATAATTCCTATAAATCCTTTTACCCACATTACTCAAATGCAGGTATCTTGCCAAGTGATATTTCATATCATTCTCTTGCTTTCTATGTATATTAATTTCTGAATCCTTTGAAAATAACTTGTTGAAATTGCATCATGTACCTCTAAACAATTCAATGTGTTTCTTAAATATAAAGACATCTTTAAATAACCTTAGTAAAATTATCAAAATAAGGATATTAACATTTATTCAATACTATATCTAACAGGCAACAGTTTTATTAAAAATGTATTATTTGTGCCAAAACCACCTCTATACCCAAACAAACAATCAAAATAGTATTTTTATTTTTTCTGGTCTAGCAATCCATGGTATATTGAGTTACTCATCTCTGCTTCCTTTAAACTGGAGGTGTTTCACAATCTGTTTTTGCTTTTCTTGAACTTGACATTTTTGAGGAGTATAGGGTAATTATTTTGTAGAATGTCTCTCAAATTGGACGTGACTCATGTTATGCATTTTCACAGAAGTGGTATTTTGTTCTCAGTGTATTACATCAGGACGTAAATGATGTTTGTTGAACCTATTACTGGTGATATTAACTTGGATTACTTGGCTAAGGGGGTGTCTACCAAATATTACTAATGTAAAGTTAAGAATTTTTCATTTTTATTTAGTAACTTCCACTGCCACTTTTATCATTCATTGATGATCCTTGTCTGTAACTATTATTACTACAGTGGTTGCTATATGGTGATTTTCTAATTCTATCGTTCATTTTACATTTAATAGATGGAATTATATCACAAGAACAACTTTCTTTATTCCTCTATATATTGATTTATTTATATCAGCATGGGTTTATGGATTCTATTTTTAATCAACAGGTTATAATCACTTATTATAATTAATAGTCTTAAATATAAAGTGTCAGTGGAGGATGATACTATCAAGGTTGCCCATGTATTCTTTTGATGTCTCCTGTCATTTCTTTCGTGTTTTCTTACTTTCTGTCACAAAGGTATACATTTTATTCTGGTGCTTTTCTTGCCCAAGCCCAGAAGAAACCATTTATGAAAGAAGACTTTGTTCCTGTTAGTGAAAAAAGTTAGAGTAATGATCTGAGTGTCAGGTATGCTTATTTCTATTTGTGGGACAGTGCTTCTCTTACCTCTCCATGAACAGAGCTAGTAAATGCATACACATACACATGGAGACATACACATACAAACATATAAATGTATCTATTATTCCATTGAAATAGATTTTATATTATTATTACTTTTTATTTTTTGACACAGGATCTCACTCTGTAGCCCAGGCTGGAGTGCAGTGGTGAAATCTGGACTCACTGCAACTTCAGCCTCCCAAGTAGCTGGGACTACAGTTACATGCCACCATTCCAGACTAAATTTGTACTTTTAGTAGAGATGAGAATTTCACCATGTTTGCCAGGCTGGTGTCGAACTTCTACCCTCAAGTGATCCACACACCTTGGCTTCCCAAAGTGCAAGGATTATAGGTGTGAATCACTATGCCTGGCACATTTTGTATTAAATTGACAAATTTCATAAATATACAACAAACTGAAGATGTTACAAGAAAAATAATGGAGAAACTGCATAGTTCTAAACCTATTAGAGGACATACATTTATTATTATTCTATTTTCTGTAAAGAAAGCTCTGGATACCAATGGCATTCCTGCCGCAAACTGTCTAATATGCCATACAAATAACACCAATATGAAACTCTTTCAAATGTATAAAATTCAAACATTTTTCCAACTTGCTTTTTGAGGTCAGAATAACCATGATACTATATTTATTTTAAAAAAAACTCACAAAAGTTACAGTTCACTTTCTTTCATGTACATAGGTACATTACCATCAAATTAAGTCCAGTGACATATGAAAAAGGCAGTACATTATGGTCAAGTGGTGATTATTCCAGAAAAGCTAGAATTTTCATGTGTTTTTCTTCGATTAAATCCAATGATTCTTATGGGTAGAATTTTGAACTGAAATTTGTTTTCTTTTCCCAAAGTACCTACATTAGAAAATTTCACTGCATTTCTTTCTCGATTCCAGGGAGTAGTTAGTGGCAAATTTTGAATTTTTTTCTTTTTAATGTAAAGGTAATATAATTTATCAGCATCCTAGTACTGCAGTATGAAGGAAATAATTATATGTCCTATTTGCTACAGCCAAATTATCTTGTCTTCCTTCTTAGAATGACCCCAATCTCTTTCTGACCACAATCTCTCCACCAGTAAGGCTGTTTTACATCTTTTAGAATTTCTTAAAGTACCTGAACTACTAGGAAAATCTGTGCTTCACAAGTTCTCATATATTTTTGCCCTAAATATTTTCAAAATTTATAAAACTCTTTTAAAAAATAAAAAGTTCAAGCAATATCTTGATTTTTTTACATAGAATTACACATTCTTGAGTTTATGAGAAAGACTCAATCAATACAAACAGGTCACTAAAACCTTTAAGAACATAAACACAAGGGAAAGCTGTGATTAGAACATCAACAACAATTAAAAACAAAATTATCCAGCATTTTAAGAGTTAATGAATTAATTAGTTTTTCATCTATTGACTCTTTTGTATTTGCTAATTCATTCAGTAATTATAAGTATATATGTATGTATGTATTGCTTACCTATTGTGAGCCAAGGAATATTTCAAGCACTAGGAATATAATAGTAATCAACAACCATAAAATCTGTGCATTCATGTAGTAAAAAATTTCTAGAGAGAAAAAGAAAATAAGCAAATCCATGAAGTAGATATTTATAAATTATCATTGTTAGTATGAAATTTTCCATGGATTCCTCAGGTTTCTGCACAGGCTGGGTCTTCTAAGCAAAATACATGTTTCAATAGCAAACAGAGAGAGTGTTTCCCTCTGGGCAAATACAGAGATATATTTTGTAGATGTCCAAGGTAGTAAAGATAAAACTTTCTCTGTTCCTTTCCCAGAGACATATGCTTACGTTCCAGGATAATAAACCTGTGGAGTTTTCTCTGTTCCTCCAGGTGGATTTTTTTTATATTCCAGAAAAATGAGTAATCTCGCTATCTACAGAGGAGGGTAGGTGGATTTGCCAGCAGTCTCATAAACTCTAAGAGGCTCCTAATTTCAGGCTTCCTCTCCTGTGGTGCAACCCACTGCACGTGCAGGTAAACATCTGGTCCTCATCATGTTCCTCTGTGGGATGTGGGGTGTGAGGAACTTCCACAAGAAGCTGCTCTGGCTACTGTTTTTGTTCTTTTGCTGTGGTCTGTTTTTGACTCAGAAATCAAAATCTTTTGTTCTTTCATATATGTATGTATTAGTCTGTGTGTTTGGGAGTGCATGTGTCTGTGTGTGTGTGTGTGTGTGTGTGTTTATGTACCTGTAACATTCTAGCAGGTGAATAGCTCAAAAGTAGGGTAAAAATCTCAGACCCAGGCCGGGTGCAGTGGCTCACACCTATAATCCCAGCACTTTGGGAGGCCCAGACAGGAGAATTACCTGAGGTCAAGAGTTTGAGACCAGCCTGGCCAAGATGGAGAAAACCCGTCTCTACTAAAAATGCAAAAATTAGCCAGGCGTGGTGTTGCACACTTGTAATCCCAGCTACTCGGGAGGCTGAGGCAGAAGAATTGCTGGAATCCATGAGGCGGAGATGAGCCGAGATAGCACCACAGCATGCCAGCCTGGGTGATAGAATGAGACTCCCCCTCAAAAAAAAAAAAAAAAAAAAACCCTCAGACTCTTCACCCTTTCCAATTTAATAGCCATATGTACTAGACAAAAATTACATAGTGTATGATGAAAGAAAATAGATATATAGATTGGGAGAGACATGTTTAAGTAAAGTCTCTTTGCCATTGAAGCTGAGCTCTGAAGATATGAAGGTATAATTAATGCAAAGAAAAAACAGTAAAAGCAAGAACATAAAATATTCAAGAAAGAATAACAAAAAAGACCAGGACAGAGGAAGCCTAAAGTGTCAGAAACTGCTAAAGATGTGGAGTTAAGCAGACTCCAGATCTGTGTGTAGCTGGTAATTATGATTATATTGAGAAAATTAGTGGAAGCTTGAATTGAGGCTCAGATCCAATCATTTGGCTTAAGATATAGTAATTCTGATATCGTATATAGAAATGGAAATGCTGATTAGACATTTGGATTTATGTCTGTAGGTGAAGGAGGATTCTGGGATGGTGAAAAACTAGCCTATGTATAGTCCTTTAAAGTCAAATGACTGTATACGCTCACCCTAAGGAGATGGAATGGACAGTGAGGTGCACTCAGAAGAATGGGAGGAGAGCAAAGGGGAAAACATTCAGCCTGTGAATTAGGATAAAAATAAGAAAAGCCATGTTATGGAATATAGCTGAGGGTGGTTTTTCATATGTTGTGACAATGACCGCTGTGACAGAGAAGTGTCCACTGTTTTTGGCAATGTGAAAGTCATGGGTGAAATTCCTAGGATTCATTTTAGTGAATTGGTTAGGGTGGTAGTTGATAAGAGTGGGTAGGAGGGAAGAATGCATAGATACTGAGTGCATTCAATTCCTTGATTTTTTTTTTTCTTAACTGTGAAAATGTATAAAGAAAGAAATCAAGAGATATATAGGTTCAAGTGAATTCCTTCAAATAGAACTTTCTTCAAGATACAGTTATTAAAAAGAAAGAACTATCACTTATTTTGAGTCTTTGTTAACAAATCTATATTGGCTGTTACAGGAGACACAGCTGTATATGGTGAAAAGAACACTGGAAAACATGGTCTGGGTGTTAAAACATAGTCCTGGGTCTTATGATTATTGGGGTGTTACCCTGGAGCAATAATAATCACTCTAATCCTCAATGTCTTCATTTGTGATCTCAGAAAATATTTTCTACCTGCACAGAGACTTGTAAGATTCATGTTTGTCTAGCTATGAGAACACATGTTCAAAACCAGTGGAAGTACGTAAATATTTATTTCAACAGTTTATGCTAAAACAAAAGGAAAACAAAACTACCTGATATATTAAATAATGTATCAAAAGAAACTATAATATGCAGCACAATGTGCTCTATGTCCTAACTTAAGATTTTAAATAGTATTTATTATTTTATTTTAATATAGAAAATTAAAACTTCTATAAGAATAAGGGAGGGCTGGGTGCAGTGACTCACACCTGTAATCCCAGCACTTTGGAAGGCTGAGGCAGGCGGATCAAAAGGTCATGAGATGGAGACCATCCTGGCTAACACGGTGAAACCCTGTCTCTACTAAAACACAAAAAATTAGCTGGGCGTGGTGGC
>NW_016824250.1:1236800-1261246 GCF_001698545.2 Rhinopithecus bieti
TATTTTCTACCTGCACAGAGACTTGTAAGATTCATGTTTGTCTAGCTATGAGAACACATGTTCAAAACCAGTGGAAGTACGTAAATATTTATTTCAACAGTTTATGCTAAAACAAAAGGAAAACAAAACTACCTGATATATTAAATAATGTATCAAAAGAAACTATAATATGCAGCACAATGTGCTCTATGTCCTAACTTAAGATTTTTAAATAGTATTTATTATTTTATTTTAATATAGAAAATTAAAACTTCTATAAGAATAAGGGAGGGCTGGGTGCAGTGACTCACACCTGTAATCCCAGCACTTTGGAAGGCTGAGGCAGGCGGATCAAAAGGTCATGAGATGGAGACCATCCTGGCTAACACGGTGAAACCCTGTCTCTACTAAAAACACAAAAAATTAGCTGGGCGTGGTGGCGGGCGCCTGTAGTCCCAGCTACTTGGGAGGCTGAGGCAGGAGAATGGCGTGAACTCAGGAGACAGAGCTTGCAGTGAGCCGAGATCTCACCACTTCACTCCAGCCTGGGAGACAGAGCCAGACTCTGTCTCAAAAAAAAAAAAAAAAAAAAAAAAAAGGCATAAATGCCTGTTGTTAAATTGAAGCATAGAACATTATTGATTGTTACCATGGTAGCAAAGGAACAAGGATCAGGTAGTATTATCAGCTGTTACATATACTGTGAGGTGTAGACTACTATTGGTTTAGCTCAATACAGTTCATCATCACAAATGGGAGTGGGATGTAGGAAAGTGGAATTAAAAAATTAAAACTAGGCCAGGCAGGGTGGCTCATGCCTGTAATCCCAGCACTTTGGGTGGCCGAGGTGGGTGGATCATGATGTCAGGAGATCAAAACCATCCTGGCCAACATGGTGAAACCCCGTCTCTACTAAAATACAAAAATTAGCTGGGCGTGGTGGCGCACGCCTGTAATCCCAGCTACTCAGGAGACAGAGGCAGGAGCATCGCTTGAACACGGGAGGTGGATATTACAGTGAGCCAAGATCATGCCACTGCACTCCAGCCTGGCAACAGAGGGAGACTCACCCTCCAAAAAAAATAAAAATAAAAATAAAGGTATCCGCCTCCATCATACTGGAGAGTACCACCAACTGGGCTGTTGAGTTCCTGGGCCCATAGCCAGCAGCCTGAGACTTGCACAGTGGTGCACCAGCACGCTAGAATCAGCACAAGAGTGAGGATTCAGGATACATAGGTAAAATAGCTGAGAAAAATGTAATAGTGTTTTTGCATGTTTACCCTAGAATACAGAAGGTTTTAATTATCTTGATATTCACACTAACAATTTTCAAGGCCAAAATTATGCTTTTTCAGAAAAACAAGATATATTATCTCCTAACTTTTAAATGGTTTACTAGCCATTTAAAGTGACTTGGGAATTCTACTGTCAACATTCTTTTCCACTGCTCATTGAACATGAAAAAAGGAAAATCAAAAGAAACTTTTCGAAAACAAATTTAGGGAGCCTAATGTAAGTCGTGAACTTATGTATCTTTTAAAAAGGCAGAGAAGCACTAATTAAATTGTTATCTTTCTAATTGTGCATATGATGGAGCTCTTTATTTTTTCCTGTAGACAAAAATTACATAGCCCAAGTTAAATCTCAAATTTTTACTGTCAGAACTTTGAGAAAATGTTACATCTATGTTCAGTGGTTTGAGAATAATACCTTGGTCTCC
Organism: Rhinopithecus bieti; assembly: GCF_001698545.2. Taxonomy (NCBI): domain Eukaryota; kingdom Metazoa; phylum Chordata; class Mammalia; order Primates; family Cercopithecidae; genus Rhinopithecus; species Rhinopithecus bieti. The sequence continues at coordinate 1,238,503 of NW_016824250.1, forward strand.
ATGGCCTGCTAGTCATCAGATTGTTCCTTTTTATCTCTGTCATACCACTTCTAAGATACTTACTAGATGTCATGTATTTGATTAAACACAATTTTAGAGAAATGGTATTTCTTTTTGATGGAACTAAGAGACTGCTGTTAAATGTTTCTTCTCAAATAGCAATTTGAACTTCTTCCCTTAGTACTCAAAACTTAATATATGGACTACATCAGAATATTTATTAAGGATAGAACTTGTGATAATTAGAAAAAAACTTTTCCCACATTGAAGGACATTAAGTCTAAAATACACATGGGACATTTAAATTTTTTTATCAGCTTTTGAGTTTATTTCTGGTATAAATGAAAGTATGTTTTTCCATAGATATTAAAGACATGAATGTAGTTGCAAGGAAATAGTTAAAGTATCTGGCCTGTGATCCATTCATTCTTTAACCAGAGTGCAACCCCAGGAGAAAGAAAATAGGGCAGGTGACCTGCCCTTATCTCCTTGTCAACTGGGCCTCTGGGTAAATAGGCTGATGATATTTACTAGGAGGAAGAAACCGTATCTATATGGCCCCTTAGCAGGATGCCCCTGGCTAAAGGATTACTTATAGTAAATAAAATTACAATCAACGGATTTATGAGGCATGGCTACCTGGAGAATGTCATACAACTCTGGGTATAAAATAGAGATGGTACATAACTTAAATGCCTCCTGCTGTGTGAGGTAAAGCCACAAAACCTCCCTTGGAAACTTCATCTATTATTGGGCAGGGAAGTGTTGGCTAATATTGGAAGGAAGGATTTGGTAGGGTTGCCAGATGTAGCAAAATACAGATGCCCAGTTAAATTTTTGTTGGAGAGAAACAATGAAGTTTGTGTGTAAGTATACAAGTATGTCCTGTCCAATATTTGGGACTTACTTTAAAAAAAAAAAAAAAAAAAAAAAGCTGTGATTGTATCTCTGCAATTCAAATTTAACAAAGCATCTGTACTTTTTGTGGCTAATCTAATACCTTGTTTTTAATACCTTTGTGGTAAATCTAATACCTAATCTGGAGAATCAGTTGGAAATATTATGCAACTTTTGTACTAAATGTAAGCTTTATTACTTGTCTTAAATGAAAATTGTATACATTGTTGTATAACATGATTATTCAATATATGTATACTTTGCAAAATAATTACTAGAATCTAGGTAATTAACATATTTCTCAACTTACGTAGTTACTCTTTTTATCTGCATGCTGAGAACGTTTAGAAAATGGCCTTTACTGTTTTTGTGCTCATACCAACATTCTGATCATGATCACTTAAGTAATCTCTAAGAAGTTTCAGACATTTCCTATAGCATTCCTCTTGTTTGGAGCCCTCACCAGAATCACCCTTAATACTCCATTAATGGCAAAACAGGCTTTTTCTAGCCTGCCTCTCCTCCAAAGTCTTCCAGCCTCTAGCCATTAAAGTTCTCAAGATGCTTCCATATTTTCCAGTGTTTGTTATAGCAGCACCCCATTTCTCTGGTACTGGTTTTCTGCATTAGTCTATTTTGTTCTATAACAATATACCACAGACTGGGTAATTTATAGTGAATAGAAACTTATTAGCTGACAGTTTGAAAGCTGAAGAGTCCAAGATTGACAGACCACAATCTGGTGAGGGTCTTCTTGGTAAAAAGGCAAAAAGAGGCAAGAAAAAGAGATTAAAATGTAGCCAAAATCATACTTGTATAACAAATCCATTGCCACAATAATGAACTCACTTCTGCAATAATGGTATTCATTCATTCATTCTCTCATCCTTTACTTAGGCCCCACTAAACACTGTGGAATGGGTGACTAAGTTTCCAACACATGTTTTCTGGGGGACATATTTAAATTATAGCACACCCATTGCAATTTACTGTCTGAAAATAAGGAATATTGATTGAGAAAATTTAACTGATCACAGGACTAGAGGTCAATAGGAATTTTCTCACTAAGATCTTCATTAAAATTTTTGTAATGTTAGATAACATGTTCAGCAAATGATTTAAGCATCCATTTAATATGCATTTTGTTTTGTTAAGCCTTTGTTTTGTTTGTTTGTAACAGTATCATCAGTATAAGATGGATAATTTCCATAAAACTGCTATTCATACACAAATGCAAACATTTTGAAGGAAGTGTTAAGAGAAGGCAGGGTTGTGGAATACAATGATTTCATCTAGAGTAATATTTTAGAATATATGAAATCCATTCAACTAGATTTTTAGGTAACTCTTGAACTATACTAACCATGAGTTTTTACCCTCTTAAATGCTTCATTTGCCAATGTTACACATTGCCAGTTGAGAAGAGACTCACAGATGTAACTGTGCTACAATCACAGTGGGAGAAGAGTGAAGATCTTTTTGAGAAGGTTCAGAGGCTAATGATGACTTGTGCCTGAAGAGAACTCCTTCTCAGTCTGCCCTGAACTGAGCTGCTGGCAAAGCTATGTTTCCTCTTAAAAAGCGACTTTCAAACAACTCCACTACACTGTCTACTGGGTTAGAAGAGCAGAAAAACTTGACCCACAGAGTTAATAAGTAGTAACTTTGTAATTTGAACCTAGTTTATCTAATCCCTCAGTCTCCAGTTTTTCTAATACAATATAAATAACCTTTTATTTTACCTATCGGTATTAATGTTACTCTGAACATTATTCCTCTGTTGTTTGTAAATACATGTGTTTTAAGTGATGATGCAACAACCATATTCAATAAATACTGCTACTTCTCCATGAATTTCTACAAAATGAATTGGCTCTTGAAAAGAAGTTGTTTTGGCATTCCCTACTAAGTATCTGACTGCTCATTAAGAATGAAAATGTGTTTCACAGATGCTGGTCTTTGACCTTTCTATTTGTAGAGCATTTTACATTTATGGTTTCATTACCTCCTCCAAAGCTCTGACAATATTTGGCAAGTTTTACAAAATAGTAACTTGATCAGCTTGCTTTAAGGCCACCCAGCAAGTCAAGAGCAGCCAAATAAGGCAAGATCTCAGGTATTTTGACTCTCTTTTATTCCTATGTTATACAAAAATATTTCTATGACAAAAACGTTTTTCCTCAGAAATCTATTTAATATCTATATTTGATCAATTATTGTTATCAATAAATTATATAATGAAAACTTAAGAAAATAGAAGTTTATAGTGTTAGAGGTTCTGTAAGTAATTTTCTTCAGGTGTTAGTACCGGTAATGTGGAGCTTTCCAAGTCATAGTTATAATATATTTGAAATATGATTGATAAACAGCTGCCAGAAATGCTAGTTATAAGAGGAAATATTTTGCAACTTTTCTGCTAAATGTAATCTTTAGTACACGTCTTAAATGAATATTTACTTTTTCTGAAAATTATGAAAAAAGTAAGAGGCTTATTAAATTAACTCCATAATTCATATGAGATAATTAGCATAACTGTTGCAATGAAGCTTTCCTCCCTCATGCTAAATCCATCCCAAAGATAATTGTAGAATAAAATTATAGAGCTTTACAAGCAAAGAAGCCCAATGAGATAATTGTTGTCCTTGGTGTGTATATAATGAAGCTGAGGTCAAAAAGATTAAGTGACTTATTCAAGGTCACACAACTAACGGGTGAGTAGAATTTAGAGATCCTGATACAGACTCCATAATCTTGTGTTTATGATCTATTTAATAACTTTCTGTGCAAGCGCAGTAAATAGCTTAATCACTTGATCACAAGGGTACATTGATTCAACAAGTCAAATATGACACAGCTTAAAAGGTGCACGTTTATGAAAGATGTTTACCTTATCCTTGTTTACACAGCAAGGAACTTTGAGGAGCTAATTTCAAAACTGTAAGCTGTGTGAATCAACTTTGATGGAAAACAAATATAGTAAATCAAAACAACCTCTAAATATTCTAAGTAGATAAACAATAATGTAACTTAGAAACATGCCATATTGTGTTTGCCGTTCAATGAAAGGAAAGTTAATTCAAAATCTTAATATCAAGTCAGCTTACGAAAAGATCAAGAAAGTAGAAATAAACCCAAGTAATTAAAAAAACCACTGTGATCATTATAAATAGAATTAAACTTTCTTTTTGCTTAACTCTTTTCTTAGAAAATAGACAGGGAATAAAGTGAAAGATATCTGATCTATGGCAAAAGAGTTTCAGTATACACATTCCATACTTGGATTATATAAACAATAATATTAAAATGGACACTATACATTCAGAAACGAAACTTAGGTATTTGTACAATTTCACTAATATACATAAGACAATGTTTTTCATAGCAGATGCTTAATGTATTAGAATCTTAAAGAAGAATATTTAATCATTGTGAATTTCTTGTCTGTGCTTTGAAAACAGACTCTGGAGTCATAATGTGAACAATGAATGCACTGATTTTTTTCACATTTAGAATGAATTCATACATATTCCTTAGTAGATTTATATATTAGGTTTATAATATTTTATGTAGAGTTTTTAAAATTTAAATTTGTATAGTAAGTTGTTGTATATTAAGATACGAGATAGAAGAAAATCTTAAGGAAACAAAATATAAAAATATTCGCATTTTACAAATAGAAGAGTCAAGAAGTGTTATCTATAGTTGATAGAAAAGGGAATAAATGAGTTTATTTTTTCAAGTAAGAAGTTTGAACTACGGACTAAGTAGAATGACAAAAAATACATAAGGGAAAAAGATAATGCAAGTGTGTAATAAATACATATTCTCTTCTATGACAGCATACAGACAACAGGTAATGTTTAACCTTTATAAATCAAGAAAGAAGAGCAGAGTATGTTATTCATAGATACGAAATTAGCCATCAAGAAAGAAAACCTACTTAAAAATACCTGCGAGTAAGAATGGATTAGTTCTTAAAATGGGCAAGAGATTTTCTTTTATATTATTTTATTTTGTAAATCATGTGTATAGGTTAATAAGTTTAGTTATAGATTCTCTATTAAAATAATATTAAATATGATCATTAACTCTGGAGTCATGTTGTCACTGTTTCTAATCTTTTATCAAACTATTCAAAATTATAGAATATATAGCCACTTTAAAGAATATTTAACAAATACATTGTTGCAAAAATAGCATGTGCATAGCTTCATTGGTAGATTGATAGTCTTCAATAATATCTCAAATTAGGTCAAAATAATTAATACCCTACCACGGTTATGAGGAGACAACAGAAATAGTGCAAACTTAGTAGGTTGTTGACTATATTAAATTAAATCTCACTCTGACTTCTGTTAGAAAAGTCCTTCATAATTGAAAGATACTTTAAAACAAATTTTGAAATTAGTTGAAGATTATAACTCTATCTAAAGTTGACTAAAACGTCAGACATTTTGAAAAAATAGTTTTATATACTCTAATACTCGTATCATAAATTTTATTATTCACTGAATAATATTTAGTAACAGGAATAATGTTTTCAAACCGGTGAGAACAAATGAGAACCATATATTCTAAGCAATTAAAACTAACCACATGTTATTTTAGTGCTATTAATGGTATAATAATATATGGGTATACTATACTCAGTCATTTTACTCAGTATGTATATACATTTTAATGTATTTTACATAGTAAGAATTTTAGTTTTGATTAACAATTTTAATAATAATATAAACTGGTAGAATACATTTTAAGCAAGATTTTAAAATTTGAAAGGATATTGTATTATAAAAATGTCTTAGATTATTTAATAATTCTAATAATACATATGAATTATTGTATCCATAAAATGGCAATATAATCTTCATATAAATATTTATGTTCCATGTAAAATTTATTGTGTATATATCTGTCAAAATATTTAAGCTGTATTTAGAGTCACTAAATCTTTATTCTAGTCTTTACTCAGCTCTGCCAGGAAGTGGTTGTGCAACAGTAGGTGAGTCTCACTACTCTGAGTTAGAGTCAAAATAAGGTTTGTAAAATTCTAAACAATGAATTATTTTTTACATTTTAAAGTTTTTAAACGATCTCGTAGAAATGTCAAGTTATCCTTCAACTGAAAAATACAGTCTAAAATTATCCTACAGGCAAACCAGCCATATAAGCAACTAAATTAAAAAAGTAAAACAAATGATTGGATTGCATTAGCTCTATTTACCAAATGATGACATTAGGTTACAGGTGCCTCTGTCAAATTATACAACTAACAATGATCATAAATATAATATAAATGATTTGAACAGGAACAGTGTAAAACAATAGGAGTGGAGTAGGCTGAATTGGGCTACAGAGTTCGTACTTCAACATAAATGGACAGCCACTACACAGATTCAATTAACCGTGATCATGTGAGAACGTGGGCCTGTGTGGCAGGTAGGCAATTTCTCTACAGAACACATAAATCTAATTTTATGCAAAATATACGATTTTTAAATGTAGGCAAATAACTTATATTGTGTGAGCCAAACAAACAAATTTCCTGGCCATATCTGCTCCATAGAGAATATTTGCCCTGTGCTTTTCCTTTTAATAGTTATCAACAAGAAAGATTTTTTTGATCCAATGTTACATAATGGGATAATTCATGAAAATATTTTAAAAGTTAATTAGTGAATTTTAGTGTTTAAATTAATTTTGTGGAGTATTCTATTTTAATATTAAGATTAAAGGAAGGTATTTTTTTAACTTATGAAATGCCTTCTATTCAGATAATAGTTGGTTAAGCCGTTACCAGGCATTTGCATTTACAATTACATTTTGTCCCAAAGATTTTCCCACACATCAGCCTCCAGAATGATTAGAAATCACATCATCTTTGGATGTTAAGTGGACAGAAAGTTAATTATAGTTGAGGAGGTAAACATGTTTTAAAAATAAGTCTATGGACTATATGAAATGTGGCAGTGTAGCATAACAATGTATGATATATTTCCTATAGTTCAATTTGAGTGACATTTGAAATAGAAAAAATTAATGGATGCCACAATGTATAGTGTTACAAAGCAGGAAATGTAATATTATAATATTATTCAACTTTCCAAAATAAGTGACTATAAGCACACGTGCACACACACATTACTCGTGGGGGATCTAACAAAATTAGAAACCAAGACCTTAATGACTTCCAATAACATTTATTCATTATACACTCAGTTTAACATCTGCATTTTGCAAGTATATATGTGTTTTTGTGTCTTTGTGTGTGTGTGAAATGCGCTATACATATAGGGCCTATAATACTGGCTAGCACATAGTTTATTTTTGGGGTAAACGAATGACATTTATGATAATATAACATATATTTGAGAGATATATTTTTGTCTCCTCTGTAAGCATAAGTGTAGAATAACAGTATTATAGAAATTGTTGGGAATTTGAGAAGAAAAAAAAATAAAAAACCTTCCCCAGGCCTGAGCACTGTTGAAGGACAACAGAAAAGACAGTCTTACAGCCCCTCTGCACAGAAGGATCTGAAGGTGATGGGAGTGCACTATTTATATGAAAAGAGAGAGGTGAACCAAACAGGTCATGTGAATTATCTACACCAGAGAAATAAAACAGATTTTCTATCAGTGAGCTTACCGTGTCTTCTATGTTTGTTTTGAACTAAAAGATTGAAAGAGTGCTGTGTTATTCAGGTTCAAACCCTTCACTGACCTCTCAACTTTTACAAGATGCCTTAACAATTTTAGACTTTTTAGTTATTGGTTCAAAGATAAAATGTTATGGGTCTGCACAGGGTTTGCCCCCTCAGTTGCAAATAAATTGAAGCAAAACTAAATTCAATTTAATTTTCCTCTGGCACAGCGAGTGATCGTTGAGATTGGCCATTTGCAGTTCAAAGAAACTGAACTGTGCTGTGCTTTTTGGATAAAACTTTTTCTAGACATATATATCCTACATGATATGATTGTACCATGTTTAACTAATATTTTGGCTATGTCAGTTAGGAAAATGATTATAGCATTAATATGACTTTGATATTCATGAATGAAATGTTTATTTTCAGTGCAATTTTTCGAATAAAATTGAACACGTGTTAACTCCTATAAAGCTGATGGTGTCTATGTTTTCACAGCTGTTCATGTTTCATTAAAATTACTAATCTTGTCTACATTTATAATGTCAAAAGTGCCATAAATGATCTGCTTTATCCTAAGTGAACTCTGAAAAAGTAAATAAACACATTTTTTGATTATTTAAAAAGTTCAATATCTAATTAATAAACAAAATACATACTTATCTATAAGGATTCCATAGTGTAAAATGTATCTCTCTTGAGTCATCTTTTTTTTGCTTTTGTCCCATATGGTGGATAATTGCCATATTGCTTATCACAAAACAGGCATCAGAGGCATCATAAAATTAATTTCATTCCAGGAAGTCCAAAAATTTTATTCAGTTATTAATCACCCAATTCATGTGTACTAATACCTGGCAGAAATGTTGAATACCACTTTAGATCAACTCAACATGTATATTTTATGGACCTATTATATATATATATATTATAAACTATATATAATATAATTTATATGAACATATATGATACATAATTATATAAAACTATGTATTATATATAAAATTACAGTTGCTAGGGAATAAAGTCAAATTTTAGTCGATTCCTACTCTCCAGGGGCTTCAGTATAGTGAATAATCAGAATTTCTCACACCATAATCTTAAAACACCTCCATTAGTATTACCAAATAGTTCATTAAAAATGAAGATTTTTTGACCCAACATTACAACTAGTGAATGAGAGTACTGGGGACTGGAATCACAAATCTACTAATTTAAAAAGCAACCAATTAAAAAAACCACTGGTCTAGTCTAATTTCTTAATAATTATTTTTTATTTTTAGATTTGTTTTTTTTTTATTGGTACATAGGAGGTGTATATATTTATGGGGGACATGAGATATTTTGATGCAGGACATATAATGCATAATTATCACATCAGGGTAAATGGAGTATCTAACCCCTTAAGCATGCATCATATCTTTGTGTTAACAAACATTCCAATTATGTACATTTAGTTATTATTAAATATGCAATAAATTGTTGTTGACTGTAGTGACCTTGTTACGATATCAAATACTAAGTCTGATTTTTCTTACTATATTTTTGTACCCATTAACTATTCTCTACACCACCCACCCACTCTGGTAACCATCATTCTACTCTCTAACTTCAGGAGTTCAATGTTTTAATTTTTAGGTTAACACAATATCCTCCAGTCCCATCTGTGTTATTGAAAGTGACAGTATCTCATTCTTTTATTTAATGGCTGAACAGTACTCCATTGTGTATATGTACTATATTTTCTTTATACATTTCTTGATGGACACTTAGATTGCTTCCAAATATTGGCTATTGTGACTAGTGCTGAAATGGACACAGGAGTGCAGATATCTCTTAATATACTGATTTGCCTTATTTTGCATATATATCTAGCAATGGCATTACTGGATTTTATGGTAGTTCTATTTCTAGATTTTTGTGAAACCTCCGTACCATTCTGTATAGTAGTTGTACTATTTTACACTTCCACCAACAGTGTATGAGGGATCTCTTTTCTCCACATCCTCACTGGCATTCATTACTACCTGTTTTTTTAATGAAAGCCATTTTAACTGGTGTGAAATATCATTGTACTTTTGGTTTGCATTTCTCTGATGATCAGTGATGTTGGCCACCTTTTTATATACACATTTCTCATTTTTATTCTTATTTTGAGAAATGTATATTCAATTCTTTTGCCTATTTAAAAAGTTGATTATTAGAATCTGTCCTACTGAGTTGTTGAGCTTCTTATATATTTTGGTTATTGATCTCTTGTCAGATGGATAGCTTTCAAATATTTTCTTTCATTCTGTTTGTTGTCTCTTCACTTTGATGATGATTTCCTTTGCTGTGTAGAAGTTTTAACTTGATATGATCACATTTGTCCATTTGTGCTTTGGTTGATGTGCTTGTGGGATATTCCTCAAGAAATCTTTGTTCAGAGCAATGTCTTCAGGTTTCCTAAAGTTTTCTTTTAGTAGTCTTATAGTTTGAAGTATTAGATTTAAGTCTTTAATAAATTTTGATTTGATTTTTGTATATGGCAAGAGATACAGGTCTAGATTTCTTCTTCTGCATATGATATCCAGTGTTTTCAGCACCATTTATTGAAGAGATTGTCCTCTATCCAATGTATCTTCTTGGCACTTTTGTCAAAAATGAGTTCAAAGTACACATATGGATTTATTTCTGGGTTCTCTATTTCATTTCACTTATCTGCATGTAAATCTTTATGCCAGTACCATGATGTTTTGGTTACTATAACTCTGTAGTTTAATTTGAAGACAGGTAATGTGATTCCTCCACTTTCATTCTTTTTCCTCAGGATGTCTTTGGCTATTTTGGGTCTTTTGTGGTTCTGTATACATTTTATGATATTTTTTTCAATTTCTGTGAAGAAAGTCATTGTTATTTTGATAGATATTACATTGAATCTGTAGATTGCTTTGAGTAGCATGGACATTTTAACATTTATTTTTCCAATTCATGAACATGTAGAATCTTTCCATTTTTTTGTCTGTGTCCTGTTCAATTTCTTGCATCAATGTTTTATGGTTTTCATTGTAGAGCTCTTTAACTTCTTAGGTTAAGTTAATTCCTAGGTATTTAATTTTTTATACGTACTGTAAATGGGATCACTTTCTTGATTTCTTTTCAGATTGTTCACTGTTGGAATATAGAAATGCTAATAATTTTTGTATGTTAATTTTGTATCCTGCCACTTTACCAAATTTGTTTATCAATTTTAATAATTTTGGTGGAGTCTTCAGAATTTTAAATATAAAATCATATCATCTGCAAATAAGGATAGCTTGACTTCTTTCTTTCTAATTTGGATGTTCTTTATTGATTTATCTTGTCTGATTAGGACTTTCAGTACTATGTTTAATAACAGTAGTGAAAGTGGACATCCTTGTCATGTTCCTGATCTTAGAGGAAAGGCTTTTAGTTCAGTATAATACTAGCTGTGGATGTATTGTATATAGCTTTAATTGTGTTGAGATATTTTCCTTCTATATCCATTTTAAGATTTTTATTATGGAGCAATGTTGAATTTTATCAATTAAATTTTTCAGCATCAAGTGAAATGATCATATGGTTTTAATCCTTCATTCTGTTGATATGATGTATCACTTCTGTTTGCATATGTTGAACAATCCTTGTTTCCCTGGGATAAATCCCACTTGACCATTATAAATGATCTTTATAATGTGGTGTTGAATTAATATTTCATTACTTTGAGAGGATTTTTGCATCAATGTTCATCATTGATACTGGCCTGTCTTTTTTTTTTTTTTTCTTTTAATCAGGGTAATATTAGCCTCATAGAAGTATTCTCTAATTTTTGGAATAGTTTGAGTAGGGTTGATGTTAGTTCTTTAATTGTTTGGTGGAATTTAGCAGTGAATGCATTGGGTCCTGGGCTTTTCTTTCCTATGATAATTTTTTTAAAGCTTTAATTTCATTACCTGTCATTGGTCTGTTCAGTTTCGGATTTCTTCATGGTTCCGTCCTGACAGACTTTATGTGTCTAGGTATTTATTCATTTCTTGCTCCAGGTTTTCCAATTTATTGTCATGTAGTTGCTCATAGTAGTCTCTAATAATCCTTTGGTTTTCTGCAATGTCAACTGTAATATCTCTATTTTTATTTCTGATTTTGTTTGTGTCATTCTTTTTTTCTTAATAAGGCCTACTAAAGGGTTCTCAATTTTGTTTATCTTTCTAAAAATCTTTTTATTTTGTTGTTTTGTATTATTTTTTCATTGCAATTTTATTTACATGTGCTCTGATTTTCATTTATTTTCTTCTACTAATTTGGGGTTTGGTTTGCTCTTGCTTTTCTACTTCTGTAAGATGCACTGCTAGGTTGTTAATTTGAAGTTTATCTACTTTTTTCATGTAGGTTCTTATTGCTGTAAACTTTCTTGTTAGTACTTTTATCTGTGTATCCCATAGGTTTTGATATGTTGTGTTTCCAAGATCATTTTTTTTCAAGAAATTTTAAAATTTCTTCATGGACCCATTGGTCGTTCAGGAACATATTATTTAATTTCCATGTGTTTGTATAATTTTCAACATTCCTCTTGTTATTGATTTTTGGTTCTATTCTATTTTGGTAAGAGAAGAAACTTGATATGATTTTAATTTTTGAATTTTTTAAAGACTTGTTTGGGGGCTTTACATATGGTCTGTCTTTCAGAATGATCCATGTGCTGAGGAGAGAATTGTTTATTCTGCAGCAGTTGGATCAAATGCTCCATAGATATCTCTTAGGTCTATTTGGTCTATTGTGTAGATTAAGTGTGATGTTTGTTTTTTTGATTTTCTGTCTGGAAGATCAGTCTAAAGTTGTAAGTGGGTTGTTGAAGTCCCAATGTATTATTGTTTTCAGGTCTATCTCTCTTTTTAGCTCCAATATATCTGGGTGCTCCAGAGTTGGATGCATATATATTTACAATTATTATATCTTCTTGCTGAATTGGCTCCTTTATTATCACATAATGACCTTCTTTGCGTCTTTCTACTGTTTTTGTCTTGAAATTTATTTTGACTGATATAAGTATAGCTACTCCTGCTCTTTTTCAGTTTCCATTGAGATGGAATATCTTTTTCCACCCCTTTATTTTCACTCTCTATGTGTCTTTTTAGGTGCAGTCTGTTTCTTATAGGCAACAAATCATGGAGTCTTGTTTTTTAATTTATTTCATCCAATTAAAAACATATTTTTTTAACTATGTCTTTTGATTGGAGAGTTTAGTCCATTTACATTCCATGTTATTACTGATAAGTAAGGACTTACTCCTGCCATTTTCTTACTTGTTTTCTGTTTCTTTTATTGTCTTCTCTTCCTTCCTTCATTCCTTCTTGTTTTCATTTTTGTGAAGGTAATTTTCTCTGGTGGTATGTTTGAATTTTCTGCTTCTTAATTTTTGTGTTTCTGTTGCAGGTTTTTTGATTTGAGGTTACCATGAGGCTTGCAAATACATACTATCTTATAATTTATTATTTCAAATTGATGAAAATTCTGATTATAAAACAAACAGAGAGAACTAATAAAACTCTACACATTAACTTCATCCCCTCCCCTTTTAATTATTTTCTAGTTTCTATTTTTATTATACTGTCTATATCTTGAAATGTTGTTGTAGTTAGTTTTCATAGGTTCATCTTGTAGTCTTTCCATTCAAGATATGATTAGTTTACATACCACAATTATAGTGTTATAATGTTCTGTGTTTCTCTGTGTAATTACTCTCACCAGTAAGTTTTGTACCTTGAGATGATTTTTCTGTTACGTATTATTGTCCTTTTATTTCAAACTCTTTAGCACTTATTGTAGGAAAGTTCTGGTATTGATGAAATCACTCAGCTTCTGTTTATCTGGGAAAGTCTTAATTCCTCTTTCGTGTTTAAGAAATACTTTCACTGGATATACTACTCTACGATAAGTTTATTTCCTCCACACTTTAAATATGTCATGTCACTCACTCTCTCCTGGCCTGTGGGGATTCTACTAAAAGTTTCCTGCTAGACGTATTGGAGTTCCATTTGTTATTTCTTTTCTATTGCTTTTAAAGGATACTTTATTTTGACCTTCAGGAGTTTGATTATTAAATGCCTCGAGGTAGTCTTCTTTGCATTAAATCTACTTGGTGTTCTCTTTCTTGTACTTGAATATTCATATATTTCCCTAGATTTGGAAAGTTCTCTGTTGTTACCCCTTGGAGTATACTTTCTTCCCAATCTCTCTCTCTACCTTCTCCGTAAGGCCAAGGAGTCTTAGATTTGCCCTTTTGAGACTATTTTCTAGACCTTATAATTGTGCTTTATTCTTTTTAATTTTGTCTTTTCTGACTTTGTATTTTCTTTTTTTTTCTCACCTTTGAAATTTTTTAAAAATTATACTTTAAGTTCTGGGGTACATGTGCACAACGTGGAGGTTCGTTACATAGGTATACATTTGCCATGTTGGTTTACTGCACCCATCAACTCATCATTTACATTAATATTTCTCCTAATGCTATCCCTCCCCCAGCCTCCCACCCCCCAACAGACCCTGGTGTGTGATGTTCCCCTCCCTATGTCCATGTGTTCTCATTGTTTCACTCCCACTTATGAGTGAGGACATGGGATGTCTGGTTTTCTGTCCTTGTGATAGTTTGCTGAGGATGGTGGTTTCCAACTTCATCCATGTCCCTGCAAAGGACATGAACTTATTCCTTTTTATGACTGCATAGTATTCCATGGTATATATGTGCCACATTTTCTTTATCCAGTCTATTATTGATGGACATTTGGGTTGATTCCAAGTCTTTGCTATTGTAAATAGTGCCACAGTAAACATATGTGTGCGTGTGTCTTCATAGTAGCATAATTTATTACCCTTTGGGTATACACCCAGTAATGGGATTGCTGGATCAAATGGTGTTTTTAGTCCTAGATCCTTGAGGAATTGCCACACTGTCTTCCACAATGGTTGAATTAATTTACACTCCCAACAGTGTAAAAGTGTCCTATTTCTCCACATCCTCTTCAGCATCTGTTGTTTCCTGACATTATTATTATTATTATTATTATTATTATACTATAAGTTTTAGGGTACATGTGCATAACGTGCAGGTTTGTTACATATGTATACTTGTGCCATGTTGGTGTGCTGTAATGATCGCCGTTCTAACCGGCATGAGATAGTATCTTAATATGGTTTTGATTTGCATTTCCCTAATGACCAGTGATGATGAGCTTTTTTTCATGTTTGTTTGCCACATAAATGTCATCTTTTGAGAAGTGTCTGTTCATATTCTTTGCCCACTTTTTGATGAGGTTGTTTTTCTCTTGTGAATTTAAGTTCTTTGTAGGTTCTGGATGTTAGCTCTTTGTCAGATGGATAGATTGCAGAAGTTTTCTCCCATTCTGTAAGGGAATTGATAGTTGTGATCTAAATCTTTGATCATTGCAGCCATATCTGCATTAGTGGGCACTTAAATCCCAGTATTGCTGTGACTCTTGCAGACTCACAGAGCTTTGGTGGTCTCAGGTAAGATCGGGGAGAATTCCCTGGATTACCAGGGAGAGACTCATATTCTTTTTCCTTATTTTTCCTCAAACAATCAGAGTTTCTCTCTGCACCGATCTGTCTGGAGTTGGGAGATAGGCGACACAAGTACCCCTATGGTCACCACTGCTCGGACAGCACTTGTTTAGGCCCAAAGCCAGCATAGCATTAGATCTTACCCAAGGCCTGAGTAACCATTGCCTGGCTACTGCTGATGTTCACTCAGGTCCAAGGACTCTTCAGTCATCAAGTGGCAAACCAGTCAGTATTGTGTCCTTTCCTTCAAGGTAGCAAACTCTCCCAACCCAGCCCCAGGACTAATTCCTTCATTTTAAGAGTTTTAAGGTAAATAAATTTATTTGTAAATAGTTTATCTTGGCTAACCTGTACAATCACTTCACGACTAAGTTATTAAACTGTTAAATTGAGCATATGACTCTGTTTTCTTTCTGCTCCAAACACTCACTCCAACCCCCACATGTATGGAAGCAAATGCAGCCTTCAGTATAATCCTAGGGCATTGTACCACTGCACTAGCAGCAGGAATTTTATCTTACTTGAATGCCTAATTCAAGGTCTTTTTCTTATGTTACACACAGAATTTTTTAAATGACTTTCTGGTAGAGTGTGGTAGATAACCACATTGAAACATCTGATTTAGTGGGACATCCCATAATTCTGTAAGTTTTTATTTATTTTAAGGGTTTTAAAATTGAGTACTATACATGAACTTAGAGAAACTCCAGTTCATAATTCTTATCATTGTGAAGCTTGCCTTTTTGCATGAGATTACTTATATTTAAAATTTAACGTGAGCTCTTTTACAATGAAGAATATTTCAGTGTCTTTACTTCTAGATAGTTTATTCCCAGAAAAATAACAAAGTAATAAATAAGAGAAATAAAATAAATAAATAAATAGAATTCTGTTTCCAACTACTATTTTAAAACTACAGGATAATTTTCTCTGATGCTAATTATGAGGAAGATGGAATCATCAATAAAGTTAATTTTTCTTGTCAAAAAGCTGAAATTGCAAGGCAACCAAGGTAGCTGATATCCAAAGACTGACAAAATCCTGTTAGGAAAGATGATATGTTTATAAACTGATAAAATAAAGACTTAAGCCTATTTACATTTTAAATAGTTTATTTGAGCTTTCAAGGATTCATGAATGGGGCATCACCAGACTGCAAGTGAATAACACTCCACATGGACGAATAAGAGAAGAAATTGATACCACTTGGTTGTAAAAGCAAGACAAAGGAAACAATTTTGGTTACAGTAGAAAGTCTCTAATTAGTGATGGTTAGTTGGTGGTTTCTGGTTGGTACAGTTTTTTGTTTCAGTTTACTGTTTTACATTAGACTGTGATTTGTTCATGTAGGAATTGCTCGCAAAGAAAGTCCCAGAGCTACTAAAAGTTTAAAAAAATAATTAAAGGAAATGAACAGATTCTCTAAGAAATATGGGATTATGCAAAATGTCCAAACCTAAGAATCATAAGTGTTCTTGAATGAGAAGAAAAAGCAAAAGGTTTAGAAAACCTATTTGAAGGAATAACTGAGGAAGACATTCCTGGTCATGCTAGAAATTTAGAAATCCAAATACAGGAAGCTCAAAGAACTCTTAGGAGATTAATTGCAGAAAAAGGACATAAAAAAGAAAATAGTCATCATTCTCTTAGAATTATTTTCTTCATGTCAACTTTATATGATGACATTACATTAAGTTAACATAAAGAAAATAATTCTAAGAGCAGTGAAATAAAAACATTGGATAACTTCTAAAGGAAAATCAATTAGACTAGCAGATGCCTTCTCACCAGAAATTGTACAAGCCAGAGGGATTAGGGTCTTATATTTAGTTTCCTCAATCAGAATAACCATCAACCCAAAATTTTGTACCTAGAAATATTTCTTAAATGAAGGACAAATAAAATCTTTCTCAGACAAGCAAATGCTGAGGAAATTTGTCACCATTTGACCAGCCCTACAAGAAATGCTAAAAGGAAGTCTAAATATGGAATAGCTGATACATACCAGTATAGACTTGAAAGCATAAAACTCACAGGACTTATAAAAGGAACACAATGAAGAAAACAAAATGACTAGGTAGCAATCAAAACAACTAAGGAACAATCAAAGCAAACAAAACCAAAAAGGCAACAATCAAAACAACTAGGTAACAATCAAGGTGATGACTGAGATAGTACCTCACATATCAATATTAGTGTCAAAAGTAAATGGTCTAAATGCCCCACTTAAATCAGTTTATCTTAAAGTCAGATAAAACAGAATTTAAAACAAAAACAGTACAAAAAGACATAAAAGGTCATTATATAAGGATAAAGGTATCAGTTCAACAAGAAGATAGAATCTTAAATACATAATGCACCTAACTCTTGAGCTCCCAGATTTATAAAACAAATGCTAGTAGTCTTAAGAGATAGACAGGAACACAACAATATTGGGGGACTTTAATACTTCAATGACAACACTAAAAAGATTGAAACAGAAAGTCAACAAAGAAACACCGGACTTAGCATGGACCCTTGAGCAAATCTAATAGACATTTACAGAATATTCTACTCTAAAATTGTAGAATATCCTTTCTTCCCATCAGCACATGGAACATTTTCCAAGATAGCCCATAGGGTAGGCCATAAAGAAAGTCTCAATAAATTGTAAAAAAATCAAAATTACATCAAATATCCTCTCAGACCACAGTGGAATAAATTTAGAAATCAGTTTCAAGGGGAACCCTCATAAGCATAAAAATTCATGGAAATTAAACAATCTGTTCCTAAATGATCTTTCTGTCAGCAATAACATCAAGATGGAAATTTAAAAATTTTTCAAAATGAATAATAGCAGTGACACAAATTATCACAACCTCTGGGGTCCAGCAAAAGCGGGGCTAGGAGGAAAGTTTATAGGCTAAATGTCTACATAAAAAAGACAGAAAACCTGGGTTGGGTGACTTACTTTTATAATCCCAGTATTTTGGAAGACCAGGATGGGAGGATCACTTAAGCCCAGGAATTTGAGACCAGTCTGGGCCAAATAACAAGACCCTTTCTCTACAAAAATAAAATAAAATAAAATAAAATAAAAATTAGCCAGATGTCATGGCACTTACCTGTAGGCCTAGCTATTCAGAAGGCTGGGGCAAAGAGGATGGCTTGATCACAGGAGTTTGACGCTGAAGTGAGCCATGGATTCACCATTGCACTCCATCCCAGGGGACAGAGTGAGACCCCGCCTCATAACAATAAAATAAAATAAAATGACAGAATGATTACAACTTGAGAACACAACGTCACACCTCAAGGAACTAGAGAAACAAAAACATACCAAAACCCAAACTAGAAGAAGAAAAGAAATAAAAAAGATCAGAGCAGAACTAAATGAAATTCAAACAAATAGCAAAAATACAAAGGATCAATGAAATAAAAAGTTAGTTTTTTGAAAAGGTACACAAAATTGATAGACCACTAGCTGGATCAACCAAGAAATGAAGATGGAGATATTACAATTGATATCACAGAAATACAAAAGTTCAAGACCACTTGGAACACCTCCATGCACACCAACTGGAAAATCTAGAGGAAATTGATACATTCCTGGAAACACACATTTAGAATTTGTTTTTAACAGGACTGTTTCACTTTTAGCATAGAATAAAAAGAAGTGGCTGATCTAAAAGCTAATTACAAAGAATAAGCTGAAATTTTAACAAATGAATACAGATCAGAAATGCAACAGCATATCAGTTTAGAGCACTGTTTCTTAACAAGTATTATTGATTTGGGGCTAGATGATTCTGTGTTGTGGAGTGCTGTCTTGCACAGTATATTTAATGAAACAACGGTAATGAAAAAAATAGAACCAAATGTTCATTAAAAGTAAATGGTGGTCAGGCACAGTGGCTCATGCCTGTAATCCCAGCACTTTGGAAAGACAAGGCAGGATGATCACTTGAGTCCAGGAGTTTATGACCAGATTTGGCAGCATAGGGAAACCTGTCCTTACAAAAAAAAAATTAGCCAGGTGTGGTGGTGCTTACCTGTGGTCAGGACGTCAAGGCTGCAGTGAGCCATTATTGCACCACTGAACTCCAGCCTGGGTGACAGAGTGAGATCCTGTCTCCAAAAAAAAAAAAAAAAAAAAAAGAAGAAGTTAAAGGCCTAAAACTTTGCATTCAAATGCAGATATTATCAACTGGATAATGAAGATTCAACGCTTTCTCCATAAGAAAATAGAAAAAAAATTAAATCTAAAGCAAGTGAATGGCAGAAAATAATAAATATAAAGGCAGAAATCAATAAAGTTAAAACAGAAAAAAATTTAAGAAAATCAATGAGCCAATATTTGCTTTTAAAAACACAATAACATTTATAAATAGCTAGGACAAACCTCCATCATATATATACATATACATATACACACGCATAGTGACATAAATTGCAAATGTCAGAAATGAAAGATCCTAAAGCTACTAAAGGAAAATATATTATGAATAATTTGACCTCAATAAATTTACCAAATTAGATAAAATTGGCAAATTCTATAAAGGTCTAAAATAACAAACCAAGAAGCATTAACAACTCTTTAAATATTAAGTAAATTAAATATATTATTAAATCTCTCCTGAAAAGAAAGCCCCAGATGATTTAACTCATGAAGTCTATAGAACATTTGAGAAATAACTAATCCTAATTCTAGGTACCATCTACACTTCTAGTTCATTTCATGAGGCCAGCATTAGCTTGATATCAATGATGGAAGAAAAGGAAACTATGGACCAACGTCCTTCACAAATATGAGTACACAATTTTAAAATCAATATTAGTAGATATTACCTAACAGTGTATTTAAAAGGTAATAAATCTAGACAGCATGGAATTTATTTCAGGAATGAAAAATTAATTTAACAGTTAAACATTGATTGATGTGAATCATCCTATCAACAGACTAAAAAATAAACAATGATCTCACCATATGCAGATAAATGCTTGACAAAATTCAACATATGTACATGAAATAAATTTTCAGCCAACTAGTAATGGAATGTAACTTTCTCAACCTAATAAAGGTAATCTATGCGAAACACAGTGATTGACCTTAATGGTGAATGACTGAATTCTTCTCCTTTAAAATCTCAAAGAAAGCAATGGTGCTCACTTTCTCTATTTTTACTTAACATTCTACTGAAAGTCAGTGAAATACAGTAAGAAAAATAAATAAAAGGCATTAATATAAAGACCAAGAAATAGCAGTGTGATATGTGTGTGCATGTGTACGAAGACACGAAAAACCACATTGAAACCCCTAAATCTTGAACATAACCCAGCTTTGAATAGTAATATATGATTTGATTCAGGTTTCAGGATAAAACATCAATTAAAAAATCAAATGTGTATCTAGATATTAGCAATAACAATTGAAAAGTGACAGAAATAAAACCCAATACCATTGATAACAACAATGACAAAATATGCTTAGTTTTAAAACTAAAGACAATATGTGAAAGAATTACATCCTTAAAACTACTAAATATGGATGAAAATGATTAAAATTTATTGACATATGTAGATAAATATAGAACGAGTTTGTGGACTGGACAACTCAGTATTGTTAAGGTAGCAATTTTCCCGATTACTGCATAGATTCAATGCAATCAAAATCAAAATATCGGGAGCTTTTTTGAACACATTGATAAGCTGATTTGATATTTTATATTGACAGCTAGAGGACCTACATTAACCAAACAATATTAAAATAAACTTATATGCCTATAGTAACAAAGTAGCAAATAATTGTCAAAGATATAGACATGTGGATCAATGAAACAAAATAGGGAATATACCAACACATACATATTCAACTGATCTTTACAAAATTAAATGTGCTAAGGTAATTCATTGGTAAAAATGGAGTCTTTTCAACAAATCGTACTAGATCAAGTAAATATTAACCTTGACTTATATTTTGCACCATATATAATATTAAATTTTAGGTGGATAATTGACCTAAAATGTAAAGTCTTAAACTATAACATTTCTTTAAAAAATTATTTTAAAAAAATTGTAATATTTGTATAGGAAATTATTTTGTGAACATGAGACAAAAATAATAAAAAGGGAAAAATTAATAAATTAGACTCAAAATTTAATGCTTCTGTTCTTCAAATATATAAGAAAGACAAGTTATAGAATGGGAGAAAATTATTGCTGAAAACATGTTTATAGAGAACTTTTATCTGGAAAATATGATAAGTATTTACAACTTAATTAAAGACAATCTTATTAAAAAGTAGATAACAGACTTGAATAGACATTTATCAAAGATGAGTTGATTGACAATAAGAAGAAAAACGTCTTTTCAACATCATTATTTGAGAAATGCAAATTAAAATCAAAATGATATATTAAAACATGTCTACTAGAATGGCTAATATGTGAGAAAACAAAAAGATTAGAGTGCTGGTAAGGATTCAGGTCAGTACAAATACCGTATATTGGTGAAAATACAAAGTGGTGCAACCATTATGGAAAAGGAGTTGACAGTGTCTTATGAACTTATATGTACGGTAAGACACTGAAATACTACTTTGATTTATTTAAAAAAGAGAAAGGAAAGCATATGTTCACATAAAACCAGTACATGAACATTTGTAAAAGCTTCATTCACAGTAATGTTAAACTAAAAACAACCCAAATAGCCATCAACTTATTGGATGAATAAGTATTGGATTTAAAAACATTGTGGTCTATGCATACTAACTACTACTCAGAAATAACATACCATATCACTGGTATGTGCAACAACAGGGCTAAATCTCAAGAAAACCTTGCTAAATGGGATAAGCTAGACATAAAATATCTACACACTGCATATTTCTATGGTTTTCTGGAAATGGGAAAACATGGGAACAGAAATGAGGACAATAATCGCCAGAGCCTGATTTTGCCACGAGTGGCTGTGGAGAGAGGGTCGATTGCCACGTGGCACAGGAAACATTTGAGATGATAAAAATGTTGTATATCTCAATTCAGATGGTGGTTACAGCGCTTTCAATTTTGTCAGAACACATTAAACTGTATACTAAGAAACAGTTTTATTGTATGAAAATTAACCTCAGTAAGCCTGAAAAAAAGTAAACAGAATGTCCTTAGAGAGTTAAAAGTTTTATATATGACCAACTAATCCTAAGGAAAGTATGGAAGTAAACCCCATCAGAAAGTGGGCGAAGGATATGAACAGACACTTCTCAAAAGAAGACATTCATGCAGCCAACAGACACATGAAAAAATGCTCATCATCACTGGCCGTCAGAGAAATGCAAATCAAAACCACAATGAGATACCATCTCACACCAGTTAGAATGGCGATCATTAAAAGTCAGGAAACAACAGGTGCTGGAGAGCATGTGAAGAAATAGGAACACTTTTACACTGTTGGTGGGACTGTAAACTAATTCAACCATTGTGGAAGACAGTGTGGCGATTCCTCAAGGATCTAGAACTAGAAATACCATATGACCCAGCCATCCCATTACTGGGTATATACCCAAAGGATTATAAATCATGCTGCTATAAAGACGCATGCACACGTATGTTTATTGCAGCACTATTCACAATAGCAAAGACTTGGAA
>NW_016824250.1:1261388-1266049 GCF_001698545.2 Rhinopithecus bieti
GGTGGGGGGAGGGGGTAGGAGGGAGGATTAGCATTAGGAGATATACCTAATGTAAATGCCGAGTTAATGGGTGCAGCACACCAATATGGCTCATGTATACATATGTAACAAACCTGCACGTTGTGCACATGTACCCTAGAACTTAAAGTATAATAAAATAAATAGATAAATAAATAAGTCACATGGTCTTATAACAAAATTACAAGGTTAAACAATCTTGTAACTTTGACTTAAGGATAAATGCCACACTTAAATTGAAACCATTTATATATAAAGAAGTAGAAAATCATTTTATCTTCCTAGTCAAGAAATGTAGCATAGATAGCTCCAGAAAACAGTTTTCTTTTCTTATATACTTTGTTTAAGCTAAACAATTAACATGTTTGTCAAGCATTAAACAAAATAATGTAAAGTAAAAATGAGATCCTTCCCAAATCCTTTTAAAATAACCTCCTTACTACCACTCATTTCAGATGTTCATTGTGGAGATATATAAACAGCAATTTTGAACAACTAGCATCATGCCTTCTGTCAATAGGAATAAATTAAGTTGATCATGTTAGATGTATTCTGTAAAGTTAACTTGCTAAATTTAATGTTTTCAGATAAATCTGGTAAACTTGTTAAACACACCTATACCCAACAACCTGAAGGGATAAAGAGTGACTTGGCAGAATTAGACATCCATCTATGACCACTCCGAGTAGATATTCAGGCTCTCCAGGTATCACTCTTCTGTAGCGACATCTTTCATACCTAGTAGACTATCATTCCTGTGGGAAGCAGGTTCTCTTTGCACTAGCTACCAACTTGTCTGAGTCCGATGCAACAGAACACCTACACCCACAGCAAGTTACACGAGGTGGATTTATTACTGACATACAGGCAACATGAAACAGCAGAAGCCTAGGATTCATTGTGAGCCAGTGCCCTAAGGATCAAGAAAGCTGCCCAAGTGAAAGCAGTTTCTAGTGTGTGTGTCCCATTTGAGAAACCCCAGAATTCAATCCACCCTGGGTTTTTTGTTTGTTTGTTTGTTTGTTTTTCTTTTCCCCACATGAAACTCTGGGGTAAAGTGATAGAGGACGTCCTCTTTTGGGGAAGAGGAAGGGGAACAAAGCCTGAGCGGTTCAGGCCAACTCGCTCTTATCTTAAGATATTACATTCCCAGTTTACAGTTATTCTTGAGAACTACAAATGAGAAACGGGGGAGAACTAGGTTGGTAGAAGCCTGCCTAGAGAACGGTCCTGCACAAATGCACATTTAAGCTTAATTTATTGCATGTAATCTATGAGCCTGGCATTACTTGTACATTAAAATAATGGCCCTCAGAGTTAACCACTATTAGAATTTAGAATTCAGGATTTTTTTCAGATTAAAAAATCTGAAATATTTGAATAAACAAAACTAAAAGTAACGTTAAATCTATATTCTTGGAAAAAATAATCACTAACATGCACACTGAAATGCTACTGGGGAAAAAAGGCACTTCAGTTTTTTTTTAAGGTTGAGAAAGTGATTTTTCTTTATGTATGGAGATTTTGTTCCTATAAAACTAAAATTGTAAAAAATAATCCAAATTTTAACTTATCTTAAAGTTTAAAATTGATCACAATATTTTGCCAAATAATTATTATCTAAAGGTAAGTAATAGGTATTTGACTTTAAAATATTTGCTATTTTCAGTGATGATTGTATGCATTAGATATATGGAAACTCACTATATCTAGATATTGAATGTACTTCTAAATTATATATTTTATAATTCCTATATCAGGAGTAATTCTATCTGTAAGGTAGAGTATTTATGTATCTGCTTTAATTATAGATTGATTTTTACCACATTCTCAGTAACATTTCAGCAACACTGTAGCAAGTAATATTTCATCTGATGTCAGAGAAATTAATACATTCACTCTCATATATGCATCTAAGCAGATGCCCTATTTTTCACTCAGCCTTCTGAAATCATGGCTTTAGTTTCTTATTATACCGGTGAAAGCCCTCCAGTCATAGGCTGCCCTGCAGCTGGAGCTAGGTATCACAGTCTTCTTTGGCTCTAGGAAGGTTCAGATGCATGCTTTGCTTACCTGAGGCTATTATAAAGTCAGACCTGTTGCAAACACCCTATGCAGCTATTTCTACTCTACTGTTTCCACACCATTTATAGTGAGAAAGATGATCTGAAAAGTATTGACACTTTTAAGAATTCCATGCCAAGAATGGGTACATGTCTTTTCTGCTAGGGTCTTAACTTATTTGGAGGTACTACAGCCTCAATTTTGGATTTTGAACAGAGGACAAAGAAGGGTACAGGTTCATGCCATTAACATCTAATACTCTTGTTGCGCTTCTTTCTAATCTTTTCTTTACAGAATAGTGGTAGTGGTAGAGGCTTCGGTGGTAGCTCCTTCTGCTTGATCTTGTCTTCTACATATTTCATGCTTATTTTGTTTCATTTTTGTTTATTTTGTTTTCTTTTTGGGAAAGTGATTTTTTTCAAACATAAATTATGAATTTGGCATTTTGCTCAAACACGTACTCTAGGACCATCCTCTCCCAGTGTGGACAATGCCAGACTCATATCTTCATAAGCCAAAGTAAGAAAACAGCACAGAGTTACAGTATGAAAACTGGAATTGAAATTAACAGCATTGGCATATATAAATACTTTAAATATCATCCTACCATATATTCTTATTTTCTTATAAATTTTTGTGGAACTCATTATTGATATTGTTCTTGTAAGCTTTCCACTTCATGTTTTAGGTCAAATACACTTCTTTGGTGTATGCTAGTTCATTACCCATTATATTTTTATTAAACCATGAAACTAAAATTATAACATTTCATGTGTATAAAAATGCATGTTCTTGAAAATATAATGGAACTCTAAATACATCTGGAAATAATATTTTATTTTGTGTAAAATAGCCTTAATCTAACACTCCCCAGGATGAAGGATTTAAATAAGATACATAAGAAAATGGTAAAATGGGATTGAACACTGCCTATATGTTCTATAAACTGTTTTCTCATTATTCTTTCAAAATGTCAGACATGCAAAAGTACTCCCATGTTGTACTCAAGTTCACTCTACCAGAGACTTTATGCCTCCTATTATGTTTATTGTAAGGTTTGGCACTGAGAATTAGAGAAAAAGGTGAAACAGGCAAATCGCAGGAAAATAATACTTTTTTGTGTTAAACAATAATTAAATCACTAGGGATGAGATTAGCTAACAGCATGAAAACCTCCCAGAAGGAGCTTGCCTAAAATGGATTTGGAAACATTCAAGGTGCTTCCCTGGATGCTATTATGAAGTAGTCAAATTAAAATAAGTCAGTATTTTAGAAAACAAGTTGTCAGATATGTTATTAAATAAAACTTAAATTATGTAGCATAATTTTGTGATGACAAATGCAACAGTCTGTAGCTATTGCAGCTGTAGGAAAACTGATGATTTCTAGACCAATAAGATTTCTCAGACAAAGTAAACAGAATTACCATTAACTATCCCAAAACTCAGAGAAAGGAAACCAAGGAGGGTCTCAGAGTTACATAATAGATAGTAAACAGTTATAAGTTTATAAAATCACCACATTGTTTCCCTAATCAATAGTAGATTTTTGAAAGTGTTTTGATTTATTCTTTCAGAAATTCCCTTTTTTAGCTTTGGTTTACTGCATCACTTTACTTATCACATTAGATCTTGGTAAGAAAGTAATGAGTCTACAAATTAAGGAAAAAATTGAAAATAATAAATTAGTTGTCTGAATAACAGCAACATTCATATACATTATCCTAGTGCTTTATTAACGTTAAACAATTTTTTCATGTTTGTTTGTTATATATATTGGTCTTTTTCTAGCATATGGGAGATCTAATAAAATGTTTGGGTATACCAACTTATTGTGCTAGAGATACCAAACTTAGACATTAGAACTCATAACCATAAAAATAATTGCAAAGTGATTCTATGATATGTTCATGGGTGTATTTATGGATTCATATCACCTGAAGGTAAATGAACTGTAGTAAAATGTTTAAAATAATTAAAGAAAGCAATGTGCATTTGTTACTTTGGTTGGCATTTTTGTTGTTACTTTAGAGAGACTTCCCTTATAAGAAAGTCTACGTATGTAAAGATCTGTAAAACATATATGTATAGTTATACACAGACACAAGTGTATATATATATACATATGTTTAGACATTTACGTACACACATTTATATACAATATATGTAAGAAAATATACATATTTGTAAGATAAATAATATATATAATATTATTAACAAGATATTTATATGACTGTATATCAGATAGATAATATTTGTATATTTATATTTATATATCTATTAAATATATATCCCCCCAGGACTAATTTAGTGATACCATACAAACAAATGTGACTAATACAGATTTATTTTATATATTATATACATTTTATATATAAATAGAATATACATACTTATACATAGTATATTAAATATATATATATAAAATGTGTGTGTGAATGTATGATATGAGTATAAATTGGTACAAATAGGCAAATAGTTGAAGAGACAACAACAAGTTCTCTTTTTGTAAAGTGTTTATTTAAAATTTACTTTGTAGTAAAGGCACATAGAGTCTTTGATTTGAAGAGGTTTCCTTTT
>NW_016824250.1:1269434-1296268 GCF_001698545.2 Rhinopithecus bieti
TAAGAAACTGGAGACTAAAAGTATACTCAAAGAATAAATAAAAATCCTAGTGCTTGTTGAACTCAGAAATTTTTCACATGACACAAAATAATTTGGAAAGTTTGTTTTGAAGTTAAAATGGATGTGCGAGCCTTTAATCATTTATAATGAAAAGACTACAGAAAACTCTCATTTATTACATTTATTAGATTCTTGTAAATGTTTTACAAAGCTAAAGAAACTGCATACACACACAAAAGTTTGTATAAAGAACCGTTTTAATGACTATGGTAAAATAAGAATGATAATTTACAATATTTTAGTCACCTCTGTTTGTTTGGTACCACCAAGTCTCTGACGAAAAATCAAGAGATTAACCCAAATGCACAGAAAAGGTCCTTCCCTGGGAATGCTTTTTAGAGGATACTGTGGACAGATCAGTGCATGGAAGTCATCAGACCAGTTTCACGAATCTTTATTCCTCCCTATTTAGGTGCCC
Source organism: Rhinopithecus bieti (assembly GCF_001698545.2). NCBI lineage: Eukaryota > Metazoa > Chordata > Mammalia > Primates > Cercopithecidae > Rhinopithecus > Rhinopithecus bieti. The sequence goes on from NW_016824250.1 coordinate 1,269,913, forward strand.
AGAACTATGAGAGAGTTCAAGAAAACACACAAAATATAACACAAAGGAGATGATGTATGCGTAAGGAAATGTTTTAAAATAGCCCTGATGAAACAGGTAGACAACAGACTTGTGACTTTTAGGCTTTTGAAAATAGAGATAATCTAGTTCAGGAGTGTCATCTTCTCGCAGGTCTACTCATGAGTGTGCTGAAATTCAGAGTGCTGAATCATGCAAGATCACACAGGATGTAACTGAAAGTAGTTGCTGTGTGGTAGAAGAGATATGGGGTTGACAGTAAAGGGAACTAAATGTTCATTTACTAGCTTAGCTTTATTAAATCAGAATACCTCAGCTTTCATATCTGTACTTGTAAAATTAAAACTGTTGAACTCAAATGTAACAACTTAAAGGAATAAACATATTTCAACATATCTATATCTTTAGAAAATTAGTTTTCAGAACTGCACACATAGTCCAATACCATATGTATATTTAAAACATGTAACATGCTGTGATATATGTAGACATTTGAATGTAAAAAGTTAAAATGAAATTAATGAATATACACCAAACTCATGCTAGTGATTGCTTCCAAGGAAAGCTAGTGATTGCTCTTTCCAAAGAATATATCTTTCCAAAGGAAAGAATATAAAAAACATGACTGGAGCATATGATCAAAAGAAACTTTATTTATATCTGAAAGTCAGTTTTTCTATCTGTAAAATGGAGATAATAATAGTGTGTACCTCATAAAGTTTCCGTGACTATTAAATGAACTAACATGGTAAAATGTTTAGGACAGTGATTGGGACTCAGTAAGCTAATTATTATTTTAAAAAAAATTGAGACATCAGATCCATCACTTAATCTAATGATATTCAAATACATTATATCCCAAATAGAGGAAAATTCCTGAATCTTCCTCTATCCCTAGATATATATCAGGCACCAGAGAGATAGAAAAAAAAAATTTTAAACAGTTTGATTATTATTATGTCAATAGGTTTTGGGAACAGGTGGTGTTTGCTTACATGAATTAGTTTTTAGTGGTGATTTCTGAGATTTGGGTGCACCCATCACCTGAGCAGTGTATACTATACTCAATATGTAGTCTTTTATCTCCCATTCCCCCCGACTTTACCCCCTGAGTCCTCAGAGTCCATTATATCATTCTCATACCTTTGCATTCTCATAGATTAGCTCCCACTTAAAAGTGAGAACATATAACGTTTGGTTTTCCATTCCTGAGTTACTTCACTTAGAATAATGGTCTCCAACCCCATCCAGGTATCTGCGAGTACCATTATTTAATTCCTTTGAATGGCTGAGTCATATTCCATGGTGTATATATAAATGTACATAACTCTTACATCTTTTTTATCCACTCATTGATTGATGGGTATTTAGGCTAGTACAATATTTAGGCAACTGTAAATTCTGCTACTATAAACATGCATGTGCAAGTATCTTTTTCATATAATGTTTTTTTTTTCCCCCTGGGTAGATACCCAGTAGTGGAACTGATGGATCAAATGGTAGTTCTACTTTTAGTTCCTTAAGGAGTCTCCATACTGTTTTTCTTAGTGGTTGTACTAGTTTACAGCAGTGTAAAAGTGTTCTCTTTTCACTACATCCACACCAACATCTATTCTTTTTTGATTTTTAAATTATGGTCATTCTTGCAGGAGTAAGGTGGTATTGCATGGTGGTTTTGATTTGCATTCCCCTGATCATTAGTGATGTTGAGCAGTTTTTTCATATGTTTGGTGGCCATTTATATATCTTCTTTCAAAAATTCTCTATTCATGTCCTTAGCCCACATTTTGATGGGATTGTTTGTTTTTTAGTTCTTTCTGATTTGTTTTGAGTTCCTTGTAGATTCTGGATATTGGTCCTTTATCAAATGCTCAGTTTGCAAATATTTTCTCCCACTCTATGGGTTGTCTGTTTACTCTGCTGATTATTTATGCTGCTGTGTAGAAGCTTTTTAGTTTAATTAATTCCCATCTATTTATCTCTGTTTCTGTTGCATTTGCTTTTGGGTTATTGGTCATGAGCTCTTTGCCTAAGCTAATGACTAGAAGAGTTTTTCCGATATTATCTTCTAGAACTTTTATGGTTTTAGTTCTATCTTGAGTTGATTTTTGTATAAGGTGAAATACAAAGATCCAGTTTCATTCTCCTACGTGTGGCTAGCCAAATATCCCAGCACAATTTGTTGAAAAATATCTCTTTCCCCACTTTATGTTTTCGTTTGCTTTGTTGAAGCTCAGTTGGGTATAAGTATTTGGGTTTATTTCTGAGTACTCTATTTTGTTCCACTAGTCTATCTGCTTATTTATATACCAGTACTATGCTGTTTTGGTGAATATAGCCTTGTAGTATAAAATCAGGTAATGTGATGCCTCCAGATTTATTCTTTTCGCTTAGTCTTGCTTTGCCTATGTGGGCCCTTTTTTGGTTCCACATTAATTTTAGAAATTTTTTTTTCTAGTTCTGTGAAGAATAATAATGGCATTTTGATGGGAATTGCATTGAATCTGTAGATTGCTTTTGGCAGTATGGTCATATTCACAATATTGATTCTACCCATCCATGAACATGGGATGTGTTTCCATTTGTTTGTGTCATTGATGATTTTTTTCAGCGAAGTTTTATAGTTTTCTTGTAGAGATCTTTCACCTCCTTGTTTAGGTGTATTCCAAAGTATTTTATTTGTTTATTTACTTATTTTTCACAGTTATTGAAGAGGAGTTGATTTTTTTATTTGATTCTCAGCTTGGTCACTGTTAGTGTACAGCAGTGCTACTAATTTGTGTACAATGATTTTGTATTCTGAAACGTTACTGAATTCATTTATCAGATCTAGAAGCTATTTGAATTAGTCTTTAGGGTTTTCTAGGCATATGATCATCTCATTGGCTAACAGTGACAGTTTGACTTCCTCTTTCCCAATTTGAATGCCATTTGTTATTTTCTCTTATCTGATTGCTCTGGCTAGGACTTCCAGTACTATGTTGAATAGAAGTGGTGAAAGTAGGCATCCTTTTCTTGTTCCATTTCTCAGGGGAAATGCTTTCAACATTTCCCCATTCAGTATAATGTTGGCTGTAGCTATGTCCTACATGGCTTTTATGATCTTAAGGGATGTCCCTTCTATGCCAATTTTGCTGAGCATTTAATCATAAAGGGATGTTGGATTTTGGTAAATGCTTTTCCTGCATGTATGGAAATGATCATATAATTTTTGTTTTTACTTCTGTTTATGTGGTGTATTACATTTATTGACTTGTGTATATTAAATAACCCTATATCCCTGGTATGAAATTCACTTGATCATGATGTATTATCTTTTTGATATGCTATTGGATTCAGTTAGCTAGTACTTTGTTGAAGATGTTTGCATCTATGTTCATCATGGATATTGGTCTGTAATTTTTTTTTAATTTATTTTTTTGATATCTCCTTTCCTTGTTTTGGTATTAGGGTTATACTGGCTTCATAGAATGATTTAAGGAGGATTTGTTTTTTCTTTATTTTTTAAAATAGTTTCAGTAGGAATCGTACCACTGCTTCTTTGAATGTCTGATAGAATTCAGCTGTGAATCCATCTAGTCCTGGGATTTTTTTTCTTGGCAATTTTTTTTTGTTGTTGTTGTTACTGTTTCAATCTTGCTACTTGTTATTAGTTTGTTCAGAGTTTCTATTTCTTCCTGATTTAATCTAGAAGGGTTGTATGTTTCCAGGAATTTATCTTTCTTCTCTAACTTTTCTAGTTTGTATGCATAAAGGTGTTCATAGTAGCCTTGAATTATCTTTTGTATTTCTGTGATATTGGTTGTAATATCTCCCATTTCATTTCTAATTTAGCTTATTTGGATCTTCTCTCTTCTTGGTTAATCTTGATAATGGTCTATTGATTTTGCTTATCTTTTCAAAGAACCAGCTTTTTGTTTTACTTTGTTTTGTTTTCTTTTTTTGTTTGTTTCAATTTCATTTGGTTCTGCTCTCATGTTTGTTACTTTTTTTTTTTTTTCTGCTGGGTTTAGGTTTGGTTTGTTCTTGTTTCTCTAGCTCCTTGAGGTGTCAGCTTAGATTTTCTATTCATGCTCTTTCAGACTTTTTGATGTAGGCGTATAATTCTATGAACTTTCCTCTTAGCACTACTTCTGAGGTTCTGATAGGTTGTGTCACTATTACTGTTCAGTACAAATACTTTTTAAATTTTCATCTTGATTTCATTGTTGACCCAATGGATCATTCAGGAATAGATAATTTAATTTTTGTGTTTGTAGAGTTTTGAGGGTTCCTTTAGGAGTTAGTTTCCAAATATACCCCATTGTGGTCTGAGAGAGTACTTACTTGATATAATTTTGATTTCTTAAATTTATTGAGACTTGTTTTGTGGCCTATCATATTGTCACTCTTGGCGAATGTTTCATGTGCTGATGAATAGAACGTATATTCTACAGTTGTTGGGAAGAATGTTTTGTAAATTTTATTAGGTCCATTTGTTCTAGGGTATAGTTTAAGTCCATTGTTTCTTTGTTAACTTTCTTTCTCGATGACCTGACTAGTGCTGTCAGTGGAGCATTAAAGTTCCCCATTATTATTGTGTTGTCATCTATCTTATTTCTTAGGTATGGTAGTAATTGTTTTATAAATCTGGGAGCTCCTGTGTTAAGTGCATATATATTTAGGATTGTGGTATTTTCCTATTGGATTAATCATTTTATCATTATATAATTTCCTGCTTTTATAACCAGGAAAGTCATTTTTGTTGTTTTAAAGTCATTTTTTTTTTTCTCATAGAAGAATAGCTACTCTTGCTCACTTTTGGTTTTCATTTGCACGGAATATATTTTTCCACCCCTTTATCTTACGTTCATGTGAGTCCATATGTATGAGGTAAGTCTCTTGAAGACAGTGAATACTTGGTTGGTAGATTTTTATCCATTCTGTCATTTTGTCTCTTTTAAATGGAACATTTAAGCCATTTATATTCAGCATTAGTATTGATATGTGAGGTGCTGTTTTATTCATCATGCTAGTTTTGGCCTAAATACCTTTTTTTTTCATTCTGTTATTGTTTTATATGTGCTGTGAGATTTATGATTCAAGGAGGTTCTATTTTCATTTATGTTGAGTTTTTTTGTTTTGTTTTGTTTTGTTTTGTTTTTTAGAGATTTAGAACTCCTTTTAGCATTTCTTGTAGTGCTGGCTTGGTAAGAGCAAATTCTCTGAGCATTTGTTTGTCTGAAAAAGACTGTGTCCTTTCTTCATTTATGAAGTTTACTTTTGCTGGATACAAAATTCTTGGCTGATAATTATTTTGTTTTAAGAGGCAAAGAATAGGACCCAAATCCTCTCTGGTTGCAGGGTTTCTGCTGAGAAATCTGCTGTTAATGTGATAGGTTTTCCTTTACAGGTTACCTGATGGTTTTGCCTCACAGCACTTAAGATTCTTTCCTTTGTGTTGACTTTAGATAACTTGATGACTACGTGCCTAGATGATGTTCCATTTTTGTTGAATTACCTGGGAGTTCATTGAGTTTCTTGTATTTGGATGTCTAGGCCTGTAGTAAGACCAGGGTTGCTTTCCTTGATTATTTCCTCAAGTAAGTCTTCCAAGCTTTTAAATTTCTCTTCTAACTCAGAACACCAATTCTTCTTATGTTTGGTCACTTAACATAATCCCATATTTCTTTGCTCATTTTTTAAAAATATTTTTTCTTTCCCTTTGTTGGATTGTGTTAATTCAAAAGCCATGTCTTCAAGCTCTGAAATCCTGTCTTCTGCTTATTGATTTTATTGTTGAAACTTTCCAGTGTATTTTGCATTTCTCTAAATGTGCCTTTCATTTCTAGAAGTTGTGATTATCTTTTCTTTATGATATCTATTTCTCTGGAGACTTTTCACCCATATCCTGTAGTTTAAAATATATATATATATATATTTCAGTTGGTTGTCACCTTTCTTTGGCACCTTCTTGAGTAGCTTAATAATCAACTTTCTGAATTCTTTTTTCTGGCAATTCAGAGATTTCTCCTTGTTTTGGATCCACTGCTGGAGAGCTACTGTAAACTTTTATGGGTGTTACAGAACCTTATTTTGTCATATTCCCAGAATTATTTTTCTGGTTCCTTCTCATTTGTGTAGACTTTTTTGATGGAAAGACCTGGAACTCAAGGGCTGCTGTTCAGATTCTTTTGTCCCATTGGGGGTGCCTTGTGTGCTGCTCTCTCCCTTTCCCTAAGGATGGTCTTCCTGAGAGCTGGACTGCAGTGATTGTTATTGCCTTTCTGGGTCTAGCCACCCAGCGGGGCTACTGTGCTCTGGGCTGGTGCTGGGGAATGTCTGCAAAGAGTCCTATGATTCAGGTCTCCATGTCATGAATATCAGCGCATGCTTCAGTGGAAGTGGTAGGGGCAAAGTGGACTCTGTGGGAGTCCTTGGTTGTAGTTTTGCTTAGCGCACTGGTTTTCTTGAATGCTGGTTAGGCTAGCAGTGAAGCTGTCACGTGGACAGAGTCAGGACCTCTAGTTAGCCAGGATGTTATAGGTGGTGGAATTAGATGTTGTTTTCTCCTTCTTTGTAGCACGGTTGTTCTGTTACGAGTTGCTGTAATGGCTTGAGTTGGTTGGTCTCCAGCCAGGAGGTGGTGCTTTCAAGAGAGCACCAGCTGCAGTAGCAGAAAAAGGATATAATCTTGCCATATATTAGCCAGGATGAGCATTCAGATGTCTCAGGCAATAGGCTGGGCCATAGAGCTCCCAAGACTTTATGTGTTTTGTCTTCAGCTACCAGGGCTGGAGGAGAAAAACCATTATGTGGGGGCAGGGTTAGGTTTGTCTGAGCTCAGACTCTCTTTGGGTGAGGCTTGCTGTAGCCACTGAGAGTGATATATGGGGTTGGTTTTCAGGCCAATAGAGTTATGTTCCAAGGGGGATTATGGCTGCCTCTGCTGCATCATTCAGGTCTCTAGGAAAGTGGGAGAAAGCTGGCAGTGACAGGGCTCACCCATCTCCTATGCAGCCAGCACGGCAAGTCTCACTTTCACTGTGCCCTGCCAACAGTGCTGATTATATATCCAGGCAGCTGGTGCACAGAGCCGAGATCTTGCCCTAGGCTTCAAGCCTCCCTGCTGAGAAAGCAAGCAGGTCCCTCAGGCCTCACCTCTCCCCACCTGCCTGCACCATCAGCTGTGGCTTCTGAATTTTTATCTGCACTTCCCTTTCACCCCCCTGAATTCTGCTCAGGAAAATTCATGCTCAATTGAAATCATTACATAGTTCAGTTAGAAGCTTTCTATACCCTTTGGCCCATCCCTGAATCTGCTGGCTGCCCTCCCCAAGAAGCCCTGTGAGATAAAGCCAAAGATGGCTTCCCTGAACTTGATCTGGGACCAGGAGTGCCTACGAGACTCTTCCTGCTGCTGCTTCTACTTTTATGCTTTGCTCAACTTCCTGCATCTGTATCAGCTCTAGAAAAGGTTAAATCTTTCTTTTGTGGTCTGGATTTTCAGGTTCCCCAGTAGGGATGTGTGTTAAGGTCAGATTTTCCCCTCTCACTCTTTGGGAACTCATAGTTTTCGAGCTTTCTCATGGAGTTTTCAGTGGCAAACTGCTTCTTTCAAAGGGTCTGTAAATTCTTTTTATTTTCCTGTATGTTCCTGTGGTAATTCTCAGAGCAAAAGGACAAGATGTGTCTTCCCATGCTGTTCAGTCTGTCTAAGTGAGAGCTGCACGTGATTCTGTCACCTGTCTGCCATTTTCCCTTGAAACAACTTTTAACACAAGGAAAGCTCTATATTTCATTGTGTTTAGCATATATTGAGAGGAAAATGCCTGTGTATAATCAATGAGTTTTAAAACCATGTATTTATTAGCTAATCAAAAATATCACAAATTTTACATACACAGAGAATATCACATAGATAAATGAGTAAGATTTGCCAAATTGCATATTAATTTTAATTGTAACTTTTTAAATATTTAAAGTAGAAAGTTCCAATTTTCCAATTATTTTAATATAAATACAGTTGTTATTAATTTCTTGTTTATAGCATTAACCCATCCACCCCAAAAAATTCCATATCTTTTGACTGATTGTCCTTTTATTTAGCTGTATTTTCATAACCAGGTAGTTTCAATAAAGTATACATCATAAAATTATGTTCTTGAAATAACACACTCCTGGCTTATAGTAATTTGTAATGAATAAAATATGCATTTTATTTAAAATATTATTTTAAAATCGCATCTTTCCACTGTTTTTCCTTCTTATATTTTAACTATACTTACTGTTTTTTGTTCAATACAGATACATTGATTAGAAGTAGGTGAAAAAATATATATCCTAAAATAGCCTGCTTAATGTTGTGGCAATTTCAAATTCTAATCTATTAGTAAATATATAAAAATATTATTTAAATTTGCTAGTTATAATCTAGGCATGTGTCTATTCAAATGGAGAAAATTTTAGTTTAATTTTAAGTTTAAATTGAAATTTAATCAAGCAATGGTATCTTAATTCCTCAACAAATGATATTATGGACTCCAGAGCAATTATTTCAATGTGGCACACAAATTAGCAGTAGTTTAAATAATATATGCACCAATTTACATAGTGAAAAAGCAATAATTTTATTTTATAGCTCCAAGGATTTGAATTTTAATGATCACTAAACTTTTAAGCAACTCTTAAGTCTTATAATAAAAGATCAAGTGATTTTCCTGTTATTTATTTTGAACAATAGTAGAGTCTTTTCAATTTGAGTCAAACTTTAGGTCCTAGTATAGTGGATTGAATATCTCATAGCTTTTTTGCACAAATTCAAAAATTTAAACAGTATAAATTATTTAAAAAAGTAAAAATTTCTTGTAATGTTTATTACCATGGTTCATCAAATTACTACAACTTTTTGATCCCTGGAGGTGGAGAAAATTTATCCTTATATCCATAATGCTTAGCATGTGTCTTGGTACACTGAAGGCACTCAACAATAGCCTGTTATGTTGAAATGAATGAAAACCAAATTAATTGCTATATATATATATGCTAATATTATCTGAATATGACTCTGAATTGTGCTTGTTTTTAAGTAGAGATTTAATAACTGTGAAAGAGAAAGAGAGAAAACTCGATCCTGTCATGATGCTAGCTGGTTATTTTGCCCGCTAGTTGATGCAGTTTCTTCATAGTGTCAATGGTCTTTACAATTTGGTATGTTTTTGCAGTGGTTGGTACCGGTTTTTCCTTTCCATAATTAATGCTTCCTTCAGGATCTCTTGAAAGGCTGGCCTAATATTAACCTTAAATGTAAATGGGCTAAATGTCCCAATTAAAAGGCACAGTCTGGCAAATTGGATAAAGAGTCAAAACCCATTGGTGTACTGTATTCAGGAGAACCATCTCACATGCAAAGACACACAGAGGCTCGAAATAAAGGAATAGAGGAATATTTATCAAGCAAATGGAAACCAAGAAAAAAGAAAAATATAGCAGGGGTCGCAATCCTAGTCTCTGATAAAATAGACTTTTAGCCAACAAAGATCAAAATAGACAAGGAAGGGCATTACATAATGGTAAAGGGATCAATGCAACAGGAAGAGCTAACTATCCTAAAGATATATGCACCTAATACGGAGCACCCAAATTCATAAAGCAAGTTCTTAGAGACCTACAAAGAGACTTAGACTCCCACACAGTAATAGTGGGAGACTTATCACCCCACTTGCAATATTAGACAAATCAATGAGACAGGAAATTAACAAGGATATTCAGGACTTGAACTCAGCTCTGGACCAAGTGGACCTAATAGACATCTACAGAACTCTCCACTCCAAATCAACAGAATAAACATTCTTCTCAGTACCACATCACACATATTCTAAAACTGGCCACATAATTGGAAGTAAAACACTCTTCAGCAAAGGCAAAAGAACAGAAATCATAGCGAACAGTCTCTCAGACCACAGTGCAATCAAATTAGAACTCAGGATTAAGAAACTCACTCAAAACTGCACAACTACAACAACCTGCTCCTGAATGACTACTGAGTAAATAACAAAATTAAGGCAGAAATAAATAAGTTCTTTGAAACCAATGAGAACAAAGTCACAATATACCACAATCTCTGGGACACAGCTACAGCAGTGTTTAGAGGGAAATTTATAGCACTAAATTCCTACAGGAGAAAGTAGGAAAGATCTAAAACCAACACCCTAAACATCACAATTAAAAGAACTAGAGAAGCAAGAGCAAACAAATTCAAAACCTGGCAGAAGACAATAAATAACTAAGATCAGAGCAGAACTGAAGGAGACAGAAACAAGAAAAACCCTTCAAAAAAAATCAATGAATCCAGGAGGTTTTTTTTTTTTTTTTTTTTTTTTTTTTTTTTTAAAGATTAAGAAAATAGACCCCACTTGCCAGACTAATAAAAAAGAAAAGAGAGAAGAATCAAATAGACACAATAAAAATTGATAAAGGGAATATCACCACTGATCCCACAGAAATACAAACTGCAATCAGAGAATACTATAAACACCTCTATGCAAATAAACTAGAAAATCTAGAAGAAATTGATAAATTAGTGGGCCCTAATTTATCACCAACCCAAGACTAAACCAGGAAGAAGCCAAATCCCTGAATAGACCAATAACAAGCTCTGAAATTTAGGCAGTAATTAATAGCCTACCAACCAAAAAGAGTCCAGGACTCAGATTCACAGCCAAAATCTACCAGAGGTACAAAGAGAAACTGGTACCATTCCTTCTGAAACTATTCCAAACAGTAGAAAAAGAGATCATTTTATGAGGTCAGCATCATCTTGATACCAAAACATGGCAGAGAAAATAAAAAAAAAAGAAAATTTCAGGCCAATATCCCTGATGAACGTCGTTGCAAAAATCCTCAATAAAATACTGGCAAACCGAATCCAGCAGCATATCAAAAGCCTTATCCACCACGATCAAGTCGGCTTCATCCCTGGAATGCAATCCCTGGAATGCAAGGCATGTTCAACATACGCAAATCAATAAACGTTATCTATCACATAAACAGAACCAATGACAAAAACCACATGATTATATCAAAACATGCAGAAAAGTTCTTTGATAAAATTCAACACCCCTTCATGCTAGAAGCTCTCAGTAAACTAGGTATTGATGGAAAGAATCTCAAAATAATAAGAGCTGTTTATGACAAACCCACAGCCAATGTCATACTGAATGGGCAAAAGCTGGAAGCATGGCCTTTGAAAACTGGCACAAGACAAGGATGACCTCTCTCACCACTTCTGTTCAACACAGTATTGGAAGTTCTGGCCAGCTCAATGAGGCAAAAGAAAAAAATAAGGGGGATTCAAATAGGAAGAGAGGAAGTCAAATTGTCCCTGTTTGCAGATGACATGATTGTATATTTAGAATACCCCCATCGCGTAAGCCCAAAATTTCCTTAAGCTGATAAGCAACTTCAGCAAAGTCTCAGGATACAAAATGAATGTGCAAAAATCACAAGCATTCCTATACACCAATAATAGACAAACAGCCAAATCATGAGTGAACTCCCATTCACAATTGCTGCAAGGAGAATAAAATATCTAGGAATACAACTTACAAGGGTTGTGGAGGATCTCCTCAAGGAAAACTACAAACCACTGCTTAAGGAAATAAGAGGGGACACAAACAAATGGAAAAATATTCAATGCTTATGGATAGGAAGAATCAATATCGTGAAAATGGCCACACTGCCCAAAGTATAGATTATATACTATATATTATATACTATAGATTATATACTATATATAGATTATAGATTCAATGCTATCCCCATCAAGCTACCATTGATTACCATTGACTTACTTCACAGAATTAGAAAAAACTACTTTAAATTTCATATGGAACCAAAAAAGTGCCCACATAGCCAAGACAATCCTAAGCAAAAAGAACAAAGTGAGAGACATCATGCTACCTGATTTCAAACTATACTACAAGGCTATAGTAACCAAAACTACATGGTACTGGTACCAAAACAGATATATTGACCAATGGAACAGAACAGAGGCTTCAGAAATAACACCAAACATCTACACCCTTCTGATATTTGACAAACCTGACAAAAACAAGCAATGCGGAAAGGATTCCTTATTTAATAAATGGTGTTGGGAAAACTGGCTAGCCATATGCAGAAAACTGAAACTGGACCCCTTCCTTACACCTCATGCAAACATTAACTCAACATGGATTAAAGACTTAAGCATAAGACCTAAAACCACAAAAACCCTAGAAGAAAACCTAGGCAATACCATTCAGAACATAGGTATGGGCAAATAATAATATTTATGACTAAAACACCAAAAGCAATAGCAACAAAAGCCAAAATTGACAAATGGGATCTAATTAAACTAATGAGCTTCTGCACAGCAAAATAAACTATCAGCAGAGCAAACTGCCAACATACAGAATGGGAGAAAATTTTTGCAATCTATCCATCTGACAAAGGGCTAATATCTAGAATCTACAAATAACTTAAATTTACAAGAAAAAAACAAACGACCTCATCAAAAAGTGGGCAAAGGATATGAACAGACACTTCTCAAAAGAAGACTTTTATGTGGCCAACAAACATTTGAAAAAAAGCTCGTCATCACTGGCCATTAGAGAAATGTAATCAAAACCGCAATGAGATACCATCTCATGCCCCTTAGAATGGCAATCATTAATAAGTCAGGAAACAAGAGATGTTGAAGAGGATGTGAAGAAGTAGGAACACTTTTACACTGTTGGTGGGAGCGCAAATTAGTTCAACCATTGTGGAAGACAGTTTGGTGATTCCTCAAGGATCTAGAACCAGAAATACCATTTGACCCAGTGATCCCATGATTGGGTATATACCCAAAGGATTATAAATCATTCTACTATAAAGATACATGCACATGTATGTTTATTGCGACACTGTTCACAATAGCAAGGGCTTGGAACCAATCCAAATGCCTGTCAATGATAGACTGGATAAAGAAAATGTGGCACATTTTCTGGCTGCATATACTATGGAGTCATAGAAAAGGATGAGTTAATGTCCTTTTCAGGGACATGGATGAAGCTGGAAACCAACATTCTCAGCAAACTAACACAGGAACAGAAAACCAAACAGCGCATGTTCTTACTCATAAGTGGCAGTTGAACAATGAGAACACATGGACATGGGAAGGGGAACATCACACACCAGAGCCTGTCAGGGGGTGGGGCACTAGGTGAGGGATAGCATTAAGAGAAATACCTAATATAGATGACAGGTTGATGGGTGCAGCAAACCACTATGGCACCTGTATACTTATGTAACAAACCTGCATGTTCTGCACATGTATATCAGAACTTTAAGAAAAAATAAAATAAAATAAACAAGGATCTTAACAAAAAAAAAAAAAAAAAAAAAAGGAAAGGAAGAAAAGGAGAAAGCAAAGGGGATATGTGGGATGCAATTTTGGCTGTGTGGATAACATTTGTGTTGTTTGCTTTAAAGGTCAGAAGCAAATGTGAAAACATGTCGATATTTGTTAAATCTGAGTGATGAGTACATTTGGTCATATGTTTTACTTCTGTTTATTTTTGAACTAAGAAGTAATTAAGATATTTCTCTAAATATAAAAATAAATACTTCCAAATAAAAGAAAGAGAGAAAACTCGCCTGTAAACTTAAAGTTGGGGGTTAAGAGCAGAAGATGTGGCAGAATTGAACAATCATATTCATCTTTGATCTAATTTTTTTCAACTACTTTCCAAGTATATCCTTAATATTTTTCTCTGTGTGACAACATATGAGGCACTGGGAGATAGAAAAGAAGTGGAAGATAATATCCTATGTTTCATGAGCTTGCTATTTTCTAAATAAATGATTAAGAAAACTAAAGATGTCTCTCTATCCATCTACTTAACAATACAGCTATAATTTGGTCATTTGGAACCTAATTTTGGAAAGCTAAACTAATCAATTTGAAATTATTAGCTTTGTATTTTATATAAATTCTACTAGAAGTCTGCATGAGGTTTTCATTTTTTAAATGTTGGATATAGGGTCTGTTTACTGTAGATATTCGTACATGTAAGTAGTGAGATATATATTGCCTGTAACAGCAATGCTGAACTATTGAAATCATGCCAAAATGCACAATAATTAGCATTATGAACCTTATATCATTTAAACAAACATCATATTAGATTGATTAGATTGCATGAGACTTATTTAAACAACTGATTTTTGATATGTAATATATTTCATATATACGGTAGACCAGCAAAGAAACATTTTCCTTTAAATTCCTACCTACCCAGATGCACTGAAATACTGTTTTCATCACAAAAAAACATTTTCCAAGTTTTTAAGAAATAAAAGCTTATTGAATCTTTGGCAAAAAATAAATATTGCCTAGAAAAAAAATAGCTCTATAGTGGCAATTACATGAAAAGGAACCTTCATTTTTATAAAGTCCCTGTCCTTTTGATTCTTAGACAAATGACAATGCCTGCAGATAATTTTTCAGAACTGTAAAAGTTAGGGCAATAAGAAGAAACTACATATATTTCTCACCTTTTCGGCAACAAAACAAATAACAGATGTGTGTCTAGAGATATATACTAAATACACTTGCATATTGATTTTAATGCCATGTTTGTCATACATTCAATATGAAACTGGCCAGTGGTTCCCCAAACAAAGAGAATGAAGACAGCATCATTTCTACATATAGACAGGTTACAATATTTTCTGACTTAGTTTGGGCAATATCAGCTAACATGCTAACCAAATATAAAGCTATCACATCTGGACCATCTAACCTGAAATCTTTCCCACTGGCCTGTTTTAGGTTGTAATGATACAAAGCAGGATCACTGTTTTTAGACGGCCTTAATTACATTCATTGTATGCTGTCAGGACACAGAACTAAAGCAATAAATTTACCTTAACAGAAAATTCAAACAAAAATAACAAATTTATTGAAAATGAAGTGACATAAAAGAAATTCTAACTTATTTTCCTATCTTAATGTTACTTTTTTTGTTTGTTTTTGAGACAGAGTTTTGCTCTGTCATCAGGCTGGAGTGCAGTGGCATGATCTCGGCTCACTGCAACCTCTGCCTCCCAGATTTAAGTGATTCTCCTGCCTCAGCCTCCCAAGTAGCTGGGACTACAGGCGAGTGCCACAACACCCAGCTAATTTTTGTATTTTCAGTAGAGATGGAGTTTCGCCATGTTGGCCAGGATGATCTCGATCTCTTGACCTCATAATCCGAGCACCTCGGCCTCCCAGAGTGCTGAGATTACAGGCATGAACCACTTCGCACGGCCTTAATGTTACTTTAAGATACCTGCATGTATAGACAATACACAAAATTTGATTGTATTTTTATATACCACAAACAGTTGAAAAATGCAAGTTAAAAATAATGTTTGCAACCTTCAAATCCCATATACTATTTAAGAATGCATTTATTGAAAACATTGGAAACCTCTAATCTGACAACTAGAAAAAAATTGTTGGGGGAAGTGAAAGAAGATCTAAATGAATGAAGGTGTATTTCATGTTCATGGATTGTAACAAGTGGGAGAAAGAGGCTGTAAATAGCAATATGGTAGATTTAAGCCCAATCATATTGATAATCACACTAAATGTCAATGGCCTGAGGAAACCAATTATATATTAAGATTGTTATGTTAAATAAAATAGCAAAACACTATGTTTTAGCATGTATTGCTGTATAGCAAATTACCCTCAAACTTAGCATGTTAAAACAAGAATTGTAATATTATATCTCACATATTTTCTCAGGTCAGAAATCTGGGAGCAACTGTACTGCGAGATTCTGGCTCACAGACTTTTGTGAGGTTGCAATCGAGTTCTTGACCAGTACTATCATCACTGAAAGGCTTGACAGGGTCTGGAGATCCATTTGTTGGCAAGATGCCTCAAGTCCTTACTCCATGAATTTTTCCACAGTGCTGCCTGAATGTCCTTGTGATAAAGCAAGTAGCTTCCCCAGAATGAGCTATCAAAGAGCAAGCGAGAAGGAAGTTTCAGTGCCTTTTATGACCTAGTTTCTAAAGTCTCACACCACCACGTCTACTCTATTCAATTGCTTAAAAATGAGTAACTATGTACAGCTTATACAAAGAAGAGCTTTAGACTCCAACTCTTGAAAGGAGGAATATAAAATAAGTTATGATCATGTTGTAAAACCACTGCACTCAACGATGTGCTATGTTCAATAAACTATAAAGCCACAGATAGGTTAAATAAAAATAGAACAAGTACCATGCTACCACTAATTTTAAAAAATCTAGGGTGGCTATATTAATGATAGACAAAACAAGAAACATTACTAAAGATGAAGAAAGTTATTCCATAGTAATAAAGCAATCAATTTGTCTAGGGGCCATAATGATTTCACTAGGGGAGCTATTATAACCTTAATAAACCTAATAAAAGACCTTCAAAACACATGAAACAAACAATGAAAAAAGCTAATAGAAAAATAGAAAAACCTACAAGTATAGTTAGCAATTTCAATATCTCCTCTCTCAATAAATTATAGGATAACAGAAAGTCAGCGGAAAAAACAGCATAACAAACTGACCTTACTGACATTTACAGAAAACTACACCCAATATAGTTTTTTTGCAAGCACACATGAACTATATAACAAGAAGCAAAAAGTTTTAGTACAAAAACAAACCAGAATATATATGTCCACTATTACTCAATAGATTTAAAAGAAATAACATGCATATCGATTTGGAAAAGAATAAATAAAACTGTCTTTATTTATAGATAGCATAATCATCTATGTAAAAACTTCTATGGAATCTTCCCCAGTGGGGGTGGGGGGTGGGGAAGAAGCCATAAGAACTAATAACTGAGTTAACAAGGCTATAGGACACTAGATCAATAAGTGAAATAAGAACAATTCAATTTTCATATAATAGCATTAATCAGAAAGTTAAATTACAAATACAATATTTAAAATGACATCAAAACTATGAAATACTTAGAGAAATTTAATAATACGCATGAAAGATCTACAGGTTGAAAAACCACAAAGCATTCATAAAAGATATTTTAAAACGAAATAAATGGAGGATATATGTATTTATATAATCTGTAAGAATTGAAATTTGAGTAAATGTAGTAAGTGGTTTCAAGCCCATGGGGTGATTAGATTTTCACTACAAAATAGTAAAAGGAAACTATCTGGGATGATGGAGACATCTGGGCTGAGGGATACAGAAGTGTACATATCTGTCAAAATTTTGCATACTAAAAAAGTATAATTTTTCTATGTAAATTATACCTCAATAAAGTTGATTTTTTGAGATATAATTCACATACTCTAATCTTTATCCTTTTAAATACAATTCACTGGTTTTTTAATATATTCAGCAAGGTTGTGCAACCATCACCTTTATCTAATTTCAGAATATTTTCTTCAGCCCAAGAAGAAATTGCAACCCAGCAGCAGTCACTGTCATTCTCTTCTGCCCTCATCCCCTAGTAACCAGTAATAAACTTATGTCCAGGGAATTTCCTATTCTTGGCAGTTCATAAACATGGATGCATACTTGACTTTTTTGCACCTCGCTACTTTCACTTTGTATAATATTCTTAATCTTCATGCATGTTTTAGCAGGTATCAGTATTTTGTTACTTGTATAGCAAAACAATATTCCATTATATGAGCATACCACAATTTTGTTTGTCAATTCATCACTTGATTGACCCAAATGATTTTTTTTCTACTTTTTGGCTCTTACCAATGGTGCTATAAAAATTTGAGTACAAGTTTTGTTGTGAACAAATGTTTTCCTTCTTATGGGTATATAACTAGAAGTGGTATTAGAGAGTCATACGGTATTTTTTATTTTATTTTTATTTTTTTAAGAGTTGGGGTTTAGCTCTGTCAGGCAGTCTGGAGTTCAATGATACAATCATGGCTCACTACAGCCTCCATCTCCTGGCCTCAAGCGATCTTCCCACTTCAGCCTCCTGAGTTGCTGGGAGTACAGAATTGAGCCACTGTGCCTGACTCTGTAACTATTTTTAATTTTTTGAGAAACTGCCAAACTGATCCCCAAATGGTTGTACAAATCTACAGATTCATAAGCAGCATATGAGTGTACCAATTTCCCTATATCTGTGTCAAAACATGTTGTTGTCTTATTATTAATAGCCATCTTCATGAGCGTGAAAGAGTATCTCAGAATTTTGATTTGCATTTTCCTGATGACTAATGATATTGAGCATCTGCTCATGTGCTAATTGGTTATTTGTACATCTTCTTTGAAAGAATGACTATTCAAATCCTTTGGGTCTTTTTTTGTTGTTACTGTTGAATTGTAAGAGTTATTTATATGTCCTGGCAATGACATACATCAGATATAATGATTTTCAAAGAATTATTTCCATTTCACATATTGTCTTTTCACTTTCTTTATAGCTGATTTAAAGCACAAAAGATTTTAATTTTCTGAAGCCCACTTTATCTTTTATTTGGTTGTTTCTGGTGCCTGAGAAACCATTACCTAATCCAAGTTCACAAAAATGTATACCTATATTTTCTTATAAAATATTTATAGTGTTAGCTTTTTCATTTGGGTCTTTGATCCATTTTGAATAAATTTTTTATATGGTATATGGTAGGGGTCCAGCTTTATTCTTTTGTGTGTATCTAGTTTTCCCAGTACTCTTTATTGAAAGCATTGTTTTTTTTCCATATTGAAGATCTTGTCAAGAATCAATTGGCTATAAATGTATGGCTTTACTTCCAGACTTTCAATTCTATTCCATTGACCTATACGTTTTGCCTTATGCCTTATCTTTGTCACACACCATCTTGATTACTGAAAATTTAGGTAAGTTTTTAAATTGGGAAATGTGACTCTTTTTTGTTCTGCTTTTTCACAATTGTTTTGCTTATTCTGGGTTCATTGCATTTTCATATGAATTTTGTAATTAGCTTCTCAATTTCTGCAAACAAAAGAGAAGCCAACTGGGTTACTGATAGTGAGCTTTTGAATATGTAGATCAGTTTGGGCAGCATTTCGATCTTAGTAATATTGTCTACCAATTCATGACCATGGAATATTTTATTCATTTATTTAGATCTTATTAAAATTTTTCAAGGACATTTTACATTTCAGTGTAAAAGTCTTGTACTTTTAGTTTCATTTATTTCTAAATATTATATTTTGATATTATAAATAAAATTAGTTAATTTTATTGATGAATTATTTATTGCTAGTTTTTTGTTTTAATTGTTTTTGAGAGTCTCTTTCTCCCAGACTGGAGTGCATTGGTGGGATCCCGGCTCACTGTAACCTCCACCTTCCTGGTTCAAGCGATTCTCCTGCCTCAGTCTCCTGAGTAGCTGGGATTACAGGCGCACACCACCATGCCCAGCTAATTTTTGTATTTTGGAGATTCACCATGTTGTCCAGGCTGGTCTTGAACTCTTGACCTCAGGTGATCTGCCTGCCTCGGCCTCCCAAAGTGCTAGGATTACAGGTGTGAGCCACCACACCCGGCCTATTGCTAGTTTATAGAGATATAATTGATTTTTGTTTATTGGTCTGGTATCGTAACAATCTTGATATTTGTGTTCATTAGCTCTAATTGCATGTGTGTGTGTGTGTGTGTGTACACCTTAAAATGGTATATATATATATAGATATATATAATATTTTGTCATCTGCAAAAAGAGTTTCATTTCTTCCTTTCAATCTTTATATTTTTTACCTATATTCTTGCTTAATTTCTTTTACCATAACCTTCACTACAATGTTTAATTAAAGTGACAAGACTGGCCATTCTTATTTTTTTTCCTGATCTTAGGAACAAAGCTTTAACTATTTAACTATTAAGATAGTATCTGTAGATTTTTTATAGATGTTCTTTGTCCTTAGTTCCATTCTATTATTATTTCATTGAGTAATTTTATTACAAGAAAAAGTTGAATTCTATCAAATGTTTTTTTGGCCTGTATTGTTTTTGTCTTATAGTCTATTAATATGTTGTATTACATTAATTGATTTTCTATTTTGAACATTTTGAATTAGTTGAATAAATTCCACTTAGTTATAGTATATAATCATTTTAAATGTCACTCAATTAAGTTTGTTAGTGCTTTTGTTGAATATTTTCATGTAGAAATGTGGAAGTCATGTTAGTCTGTAGTTTTTCTTTTCTTAGGATGTCCTTCTCTGTTTTTGAAATCAGGGTAGCACTGGCCTCATAGAATAAGTTAGGAAACACTCCCTCATCCTCCTAATTAGAAAGAGTTTTGAAGAATCAATATCAATTCTAATTCACACATTTGGTAGAATTCACCTGAGAAACCATCTTAATTATTAACAATCTATCTTCTTGTTATAAATCTGTTATACTTGTTATAAGTCTTTTCAGACTATTTTTTCTTGGGTCAGTTTTGGTAGTATTTCTTTCTAGAGATTTGTCCATTTCATCTAGATTATCTAATTTTGTCATACAATTGTTCTTATTATTTTCTTAGAATCGATTTAATTTGATTAACTTAAATTTAAGTTCTGTAGTAATGCTACCTCTTGTGTTCCTAATTTTAGTACTTTGAGTCTTTTCTAATTCTCTTTTTCTATAAAGATAAAACTGTGTCAATTTGTTTTCAAAGCACAAAATTTTAGTTTTATCGTTTTTTATATTACTTTTTATTGTGTACATTTCTATGTCTGATCTGATTGCTATTTTTTTATACTTGATTTTAACTTAATTTAATTGCTTTTTACATTTCTTTAGTTGGAAAGTTAGGTCATTCATTTGATCTTTTTTGTTAGACATTTATAGAAATACATTTTTATTTAAATATTGTATTAGCTTCATTCTATAACTTTTGATATGTTTAGGTTTATTTTATTCATCTCAAAGTATTTTTAAACTTTTGTTGTGATCATTTTCTCTCACTGCTTATTTATCCATTTGTTGCTGAATTTTCAAATATTTTCAATTTACCAAATTTTCTTCTGTTACTGATTTCTGATTTATTTCCATTAAGACCAGATAAGGTATTTTGTACTAGTTCAATCATTTTAAATATATTTACTTACTTTGTTGACAGCTAAACTGTATCAACAGTGATTTTTATTTCTTCATGCAGATTGAAGTTACTATTTGGCATTTTTTATGTCAACCGGAAGGACTTTCTTTAATATTTTTGATAGGCTATGTGTTCTAGCAATAATTTTTTTTCAATTTTTCTTCATCTGGGAATGTTTTAATTTCTCCTTTATTTTTGAAGGTTACTTTCGCTGAATATAGAATTCTTCATTGAGAATCTTTTACATTCAGTACTTCAAGTATGTCATCCCAATGACTTCGAGCTTTGACGATTTCTGATAAAAAATCAACAGTTCATGGGTTGATGGACATGATATGTTGTTTTGTTCTTTCTGCCTTTAAAACTTTTCATTTGTCTTGCCTTTCTAACAGTTTAATTATAATCTGACTTTCTTTGAGATTATCTTCTTAAAACTTGTTGAGGTTGTTGGATGTACAGATCCATGTCTTTCATTAAATTTGGGAAGTATTTGGTCATTATTTTATCAACATTTTTGCCTCCTGTCTGTCACTCTTTTTCTGGGAATCTCATTATGCATGAGTTGGTATACTTTATGGTGTTTCAAAGATATTTTAGTAACTGTTCTTTTTTCTTCATTTTCATTTTTTTCTGTTCCTCAGTCTTGATATTTTCAACTGACTTATCTTCAGGTTTTCTGATTCATTTCTCTGCCTACTCAAATATGCTCTTGTGCCTCCTTTAGTGATATCTTATTGCAATTCCAGAATTTCTATTTAATTGTTTTCTTTGTAATTTTATCTCTTTATTAATATTCCCCATTTGGTGAGACATTATTCACATACTATTCTTCAGTTTTTAGTGACAGTTTCCTTTAGTTATTTGAACACATTTAAAATAGAGATTTAAAGTTTCTAGTAAGATTAATGTCTGTGCTTCCTTGGGAATTGTTTCTATTGGTTTCTTTTCTGAGTTTGAGCCATACTTTTTTTATTTTTTGTATGGCTCAAAATTTTTGGTTGAAAACCGAACATTATAAATAACAACATGTGTGAACTCTGAATATCAGAATCTCCTCCATTCCTGGAGCTGGTTGTTGTTGTTTGTTTGATTAATGAGTTTTCTGAACTAATTTTGTAAAGCCTGTATTTTTTGTTATTTGTGGCTATGGAGACTCTGCCTGGTTATCTTTGTGTTCAGCTAATGACTGGATGAAGATTTTCTATAATTGTTGGAAAGCATAAGCCTCACTGTATTTGTTGAAACTCTATGTTCATGTTGGTCCACACCTCTAACCTTACCTCGTCAGTGACTTAGCCTTCACTTCCTGCATGTGACAGCCTCAAGATCAGTCAGAAGTAAGAGCTCAGTGCCCTCTCAGGACTTTCTTTAGCATGCACCACTTTAGGCATGTTTGCCACCCCATGCATGTATGTGGCCTTCCAGGGTCTCAGAAATATATGAGAGTTTTTCAAAGCCCTTATGGACACAATATTACTCTAGTTTTCCTTTTAAGTCCTTTAGTTAACCTGTTATTGGCTTCAAATGTTACTCAATGTCTTATGTAGTTGAACATTTTTAAAAATGCTTGTATTTGTTTTTAACAACACCCCAAGGGAAGATGCTTCTCCTCTCTCACATTCTCTTTTAGAAATTGTATCTTATGAAAATTTGATGACTTTCACTTATTCATTTCTTTCTCTTTATGACCTTTAACTGCCAAAGAAAGACTGAGTGAAGAGAAACTTTCTATGGGTCAGATGTGTTCTCCTTAAAGCACCAGGCTTAGACCTCTTTTTGGCAACTTCACTTCTCTCTATATCCTGAATCTGCCAATATAATTTACAAGAAATTACTATGTGGTAAGAAATTATTGGTTTCTTCAAAATATTTCCCACTTACTTTATAGCAACTCCTCTTCTGTCTTTTATGTCTCAATCCAAAATGCCATGTTTTATTTTATTTCTCAGAATAAATTTAAAAGTTAAAAAATTATGTAATATACCTATCCTCAATATTATTTACTCCTTGTAAGATTACCTATGGAAGAAGGCAAAACATAGCTCCAAATAAATTAAATAGAAATTTGTTGCCAAAATGTATATGTATTTTCTCTCTAACTAGACATCTTAAAAATTCTGTTTATTTATTTATATTTTTAGTTTTGCTAACTTCCTAAACGTCTTAAGAATTTATTTGAAGCCAATTATAGTAGCCAATATATTTATATTCTCTGGATTCAGTTGTCTACCATCATTATGAAATTTCTTTCTTTCTTTTTTTTTTTGAGATGGAGTCTCACTCTGTCACCAGGCTGCAGTGCAGTGGCACGATCTCAGCACACTGCAATCTCTGCCTCCTGGGTTCAAGCGATTCTCCTGCCTCAGCCTCCCAAGTAGTTGGGACTACAAGCATGCACCACCATGCCCCGCTAATTTTTGTATTTTTAGTAAAGACAGGGTTTCACCATGTTGGCCAAGATGGTCTTGATCTCTTGCCCTCGTGATCTGTCCTCCTCGGCCTCCCAAAGTGCTGGGATTACAGGTGTGTGCCAGCGCGCCGGGCCCATTAAGCAATTTCAATAGTAGCACAACTTTTCCATTCATTCATAATTCTAAACATGTTATAGGTTTGGTTTTATTGCGTTTTCATTTTTCAACTTATCTTTGAAATAAGACATATTAAACAATAAATACAAAAGCAAACTGTGTTTAATATTCATTTTTAAGCAAATATGTCTGAAATACCTACTACATATGAATTACCTAGCTAGTCACGAGGGATGCAGAAACAAACATAATCGTTTTTGAGCAAAGAGTTGTGCAATTTGAATTTTAAAATATGCATTGAGACCTCAGAAAAAGGAAAATCAAAAGAAGCTGGAGTAATCTGGAGAAACAACATGAGTGAATGAGGGTAAAAAATGAGCCAAGCATTAAAGAATGAGTAGGATTTAAGGAAACAGAGGGAATTCAGAAAAGCAATAATGCCCCAGAGTAAGGTCATGAAGTCAGTCAAATAAATCTAGCAACCATCAAGCCTGACAGACCCAATGTTTCTTTCTAAAGTAAATGTTGAGAATGTGTAACTGCTGCTTTGGGCTTGCTATAAGCTTTTGTGGACTGGTATTCTATCATTCCTCTGAAATGAATAGGGGGTTGCCCATACATAAATTTTTTTTAATCAAAAAGAACAAAGAAATCATTTTGTTCCCTCAGATTTATTCTTTCTTCCTCAGGTGGCTGGATAAGCTACTCCAGATTCTTTATAAATACTTATTACATTCCTTTCCCAGCTCCTTTAAGTAATCCAGAAAATACAAAATTAACCAGAGAGTTTCATGAAAAAAGACTGCAATCAAGTTGAAACAAAATTTTTTCAGAAAAACTCAGTGCCATTTTGCCAACACAAAGCTATTTGTTTTGAAGAGAATTATGCATCTTATTTATATTTGGTGATGTGAAGATGTAAAACGGATGTGTAATATTCCAATATTTTTTCAAACCTTCCTCTTCATACCACTCATTCCCTAAAAAGTTTATTTAGGGCAATGCAAGTTGTGTAACAGCATAAAGCTACTGAGTTATGAAGAACCAGTTACTGAGTACTAAAATGAGCCTATAATTGGGCACTGATCGTTGCTTTTGAAAAAGCTTTGGACAAAAAAAAACAAAGAAAAGAAAATTTAGGGGATATATTACTAAGGAACATTAATATTAAACCTTACAGGTAGAGGAGAAAGAGTTATCATGAAATTGTGTTAACTTGTACTGTTATAATATACCTGGAATTTCACAGCAAATGGGGATTTGCTTTTATGAAATTGTTTATAAATAATATCAGTTGATATTAATTATAATAAATATTAACAAATTGTTTCTTCATCTAAGAAAGACATTATTGCATCAACATGCCTACAACCTATGTCTTTATGGTGGGTGATTTTTAGAGTATTCTAATGTACTAATGTGAGAAATGTTTGTCTCTTGATGATTCATACATTTGAAAATATATAAAGTATGGGCTACTAGTTTATCAATGTAAAGAGTACATGCATTTTTGAAATTGTGGTTGATTTGAGGGAGATTATCGATCGTTGACATATAACTATTACTGTTCTAGCATGACCTTTTTCAGTTGATACTGAAGCGGGAAAGGCTCCCTTGTCCCCCTTGCAGGGAGTGAGATGGGGATGTGGCTCGCTTCTTCAGTGCCCGTCTGTTCAATCCTCCAGGAGAGCACACAGGCAGGTTGTGGGGCTCTGACCCCAAGGCAGTGTCTAAGGGTGAATGTTTACAGCTCCTGAAGCCCCAGTGGGTGTGTGCTACAGGGTGCTTAGTTTGCTGTCTATAGGCGGCTTGTGTTAACCAGTTCAATTAGACCCTTTACCTTGTCTCAAGGACAGAGGGCTTTCTGTATCCTGGGTACTTGCCTTGGTGTACTGGAAGAGTCGAATCACATGTAGGCTTGGGGAATGAGTGCAAAGTTTTATTGAGTGGAAGTAACTCCCCCTCAATGTGGTAGCCAGAAGGGAGATGGTTTTCCCTTGGAGCTGGGCCACTTGGCGACCCAGGCTCTTCTCTGACTGCCCAGGCCAAACTTCACCTTGTCCCACCAGTGGATGGCCTACCAGCATGCTGGCGTCTATTGGCCTGCTATTTCGCTGGTGTGCACTCTATGACAAGCGACTTGTGTTTTCTTTCGCTGATGTGTTTCTCAAGACATCCAGCCACTTGTGTGTGTGTGCCTTCTAGGGTCCTGGGTTTTTATAGGCACAGGATGGGCGCATGGTGGACCAGGGTGGTCTTGGGAAATGCATCATTAGGGCATGAAGAGAGGAGTGCCGGTCCTCAGCTAGGTCTGTGTCCATGAGAGCAGATCCCTAGCCAGGGACCTCACCCACTCTACCCAGCACTTCACCCTCTCTACCCAACACTTCGTTCACCACTTCTGTATCATTTATTTAAAGGGACCATGCTTTTCCATTCCCAGCACTTCCCTATCAATACTGTCATAAATAAGATTTCACTATTCACAATAGCAAAGACTTGGAATCAACCCAAATGTCCTTCAGTGATAGACTGGATTAAGAAAATGTGGCACATATACACCATGGAATACTATGCAGCCATAAAAAAGGATGGGTTTGTGTCCTTTGTAGGGACATGGATGCAGCTGGAAACCATCATTCTTAGCAAACTATCACAAGAACAGAAAACCAAACACCGCATGTTCTCACTCATAGGTGGGAACTGAACAATGAGATCACTTGG